>NW_015113752.1:169616-208077 GCF_001443285.1 Poecilia latipinna
AAAAAAAAAAAAAAAAAAAAAAAAAAAAAAAAAAAAAAAAAAGAAAATTGTCAAAAATCTGCAAACTAAACAGAAAAAAAGTCAGAATAGGACCAGTTTTCCAACATGTGTGTAGCTCCATAGACATGCACAGCAGGGGATCGGCTTTAACTGATCTATCAATACAACATCTACTTGTAGCTCTTCAGTATCTTAAATGACCTTCAAGTTATTCAAAGTCTCAGTGCCTTTATAAAGCAGTTTATGATTATGCTGTTATGTAAACACAGTGAGTAGCAGACATTCAGGTCCAGGTTGCTGCATTCTCTCGCTGTTGACTCTCTCTTCCTTCTGTAACCCGTCTCGGTACCTTTTAGCAGCTTTTATTCACTTTTTGAGCGCAATATTACAAACTGCTTTGTTAATCGCAGTTAAAGGAACCGTTCTTCTCATCAGATTTACAACGGGCTGTACGACACAATAGGAGCAATAAGGTTTTCACAACATGCAAAACTGACCCTAAGTATTTAAGCAGAAGGCAATTTGATTTCTCTGGTTTCTTGAAAATGTTTCACCTCCTGTTTGTCAAGATGTAAAAGGTCCTGGATGCAGAAATATCTTCCTGAACTGCTTCATTCTGCAGAGTATCGGTGTGTATTTTAGCTATTATGTATATTTATGTAACTACAGTCTGAGACAAATGATTTTGATTCAAATAAATAGAAATATTTCTGTCTAGAAGGATGATTCGGAAAAAAAATAACGTCTACTAAAATGGTGATATTTCTAACACAGAAGAAAGATGGGTAAAATGTTCAAAAAACGCACATTTTTGTTTAGAGAAAAATCACCTTTTTCAGTAGCACCTTTTATACATTATTACGAATTAGCATCATTAAGGGTTCCTCACTTATTCATAACTATGAACTCTTAACAACATGCAGTTTTAAGCACAATTCAGCAGCTTTATTAATATTATTATTATTCACATAACTATTGCTGACATAAACAGGACAGAAACAAAACAGAAATTAAACGTGACGTATTGTCACGCCAGAATACTTCTCTCATGCATACATATAAACCCTTTTTAATAAATATAAATCATTAAATGGCCTCTCTCAATTAATTAGAGATGAGAAAGTGCAAAGGATACAATTTGGAAAGCTGCATTTCTCAACCGTAGAGCTGGAACACACCTAATAGGACATTGATTTTCTATTTGTCTTACCCGTTGTGTTTTATAGGTTTAGTTTCTGGTTACGGCTGGAAACATCTTTACATGCCAACATAAAAAAACAACAACAAATGTTTAAATCAAACGTCTACATAGATGCACATGGTTTGTGTGCCAGTCTGAGGTGAAAAATCAAAGTGCTTAAATGATACGCAATGCTCTGTTTTCAAATTAAAGTGATATTATACTGACTTGTGAGAATTTCCTCCACGTTACACTCGCACAGAAACACAGAGAGTCTCACACACACACACACACACGCACACCGAGGAGGGAGGGAAAGAGGCTGACGTCCTGTCAGAGCAAAACGCCCTCTGCTGAGAAAATAACCCTGCCTCAACCTCTCCCCCGCACACAGGAATGAAAGTGCATCTGAAAGCTATTTTTTCCCAATTTGCTTCTGTTTAAGCAGATTGTCAACTACTGAATACCAAAACCCAGCTGCCCCCTGACATTATTCATGAAGCTGTGGACACGGCTCACAGGCTGCAGGAATTAGAAAATACCAAGGAAAAAAAAAAAAAGAAGAAAAAAAAAATCAAAACAAAAGAACCGGGGCCTGCGAGGGGCTGAGGGCATGGGATGTTTTATTTTATTTATTTTATTTTTTTCTGCGCCCTCTTTTTCTGCTTAAGCCAGGAGTAATATTATGGGTGCAATTTAATAATATGAGAACTAGGAGAGATCTGGATTTTCATAATCTTATGATAAGGAAAGGGATTAAGAATAAAGAAGGGATTTATTCGCTTGATCTGCCAATATGGTGGACCAAACAATTTTTCCCTCAGGAGGTGATATGTTCCCTTCTGTGTGAAAACCCAACTGGAACCCATTTACTATTCACTGGAAAAACGCTTCATTTGGCCCCGTTACATTTTGACGATCGGCCCGTGCGCGATCGTATTCCACACCATGTCGTCACCAAAGTCCCGGCTTGTTGGAGATGCCGGGTCAATTAGGTGGCGCGCAGAACGGTGTTACTGGTGCAAAATGCAATGTCTGTTTACGCTGAAATACACATACTTGGTGAAATCATCACTTCGTTCTGCCAAATGATGCAACATACGGCAGGATCCTGTGAACTTCAGCACCATCAGCCGATACGTCCTCCATCAGAAGCTTACAGCGCCGGCCTCCTCCTGCTAGTGGATCGCCAGCTTCCTCACTGACCGGCAGTGGAAAGTGAGGCTGTGGAGCATTTTCTTCTCCACAGGAACCACATCTGCACCGGTGACCCTCAGGGGCGTGTTCTCGCCCCACTCTTCTTCTCTCCACACACCTCAGCGGACCCGTTTGTGAAAACCTCTGGAAATACTTTTTTGTTTGCTGATTCACAGAATCAACTGACTGGCAATGAAAACAATGGGTCGTACATTATTTATTATATAAATATCGAGGGAGAAAAAAATTAAAAGCTATGTATTTTAACTGTAGATTCTCCTCAAACATATCTGGTGTACAAAAGATGGTGTAAATCGTTTAACTTCTGCTGATATGAGAATATCTCTGTCTAAAACAATAAAATGGCACCTTCTATGGGTTAGCGGGTTATGATTCTGAAAAAGCATAACTTTATAGATGTTGGTCTGGAGTTACTTATGAATTGGTTATAGTGATTCCACCAAAGAAAATAAAAATATCTGACTTCTTTTGACTAATATCTACTTATATTAACACAAAATAGTTCGTAGACGTTTATTCTCCGTCTTCTTAGTCTCTCTATCTACAGGACCTCATCGGGTCCCCAGGAGTTAGGTTAAACCCCAAAGAGGTCACCAATCCATCACTGTACTTCAGTCTTTATTCTTTCACATGTATCACTGTTAAACCATTGTATCATGACGTAAAGATGTAAAGAGGCAATTTCAGGGTCCATAAAGTAGCTCTGAGGTGAGACGCCGTCTCGTCCTAAAACGGCTCCTTTTGTCTCGCAGAACAAAGTTAAAATCTCAAACACAAAAAGTTATCACCGCATCCCATGCATACAATTAAATGGTAGGTATAGCCCACTTTGTGCTGGAAAAAATAAAAAAAAGAGACAATCATCTTAAAGCCTGATACTTCAGTAGGTTTATAATGGGGCACTGATCCCTATCTGCATAGGGGGGGCGGAAGGGGGGGTGGGGGAGAGATGGGGGGGATTAGGAGCTGACGCCGCCTCGGGCCTGGGATTATGGTAAATATACTTCCTGTCTCTGGGGATCATTAAAAGACGGCTTCCTCATCCTCCTCAAGTGAGTGCTTATGTAGCGAGACCCTGGAAGGCAAAGTACCAGTCACCGCTGCTATGATTTTTAAATAAAATGGAGTATATGGTGTCGGGGATTTCCGCAAGGCCTCGACAGTCCTGAAGGACTCTTTAGTGCTATTTTAAGTACGTCGTTTTCTACGAAAAATGAAGTCGGCGTATGTAAAAGTCATCCTCAAAATGCACGGTAGATTGCCCAACTAACTTCAGTCATTTTGAAAATGTTTCTGAAGTTTGTCTCCACCTGCTTTTATAGGTGGAGGACGATTATGAGGCAGCTGTTTCAAAATCGGATATTTAGGAAATCCCAGATGAGGATTTTTGTATGGTTATTTTTGCAAAATCTGAGTTAGATTCTTAAGTGTGGAACACCTCAAAATCACTGATTGTTGGTGCAAAGAAATCAGATAAAACATTGAGAAGAGAACTGTGGACCTTCTTAAGTCTCGTTTGTCCTTGGGTGCAATGTCCAGATTGCCTGAAGGTTCATTCCACTTTCATCTGCTCCAACTACAGTGCCCAAGTTTAAACACTGAGAATGTTCAGCCATGAAACCCCTCAGGACACAGACGGCTTCTCTTTCCCAGAGATGAACGTGTTTAGGTGCCAAATTTGTGTATAAACTCCAGGACCAAAGCGGAGGAAAAGGGAGCTTTGAAGACGCCGGCTAAAGGAGGTTACAGGGTAAAGGAAATCTACAGAAACGTCTGAATGTGAAGAAAAGAATCCCATGAATTTTGCCCAGTGATGTTCTCATCTTGGAAATTGGCTTAGCTGAAGACACGAAGCACTGACAGCATTATCCAACAATTAGGTTTCTTCCTCGATTGTCTGGCGAACCAAAATCAACATTTTTGAAGCCATTCATTTATCTTAAATATTAGAGTCCAAAACCTGCCAGGTTAAAATACAGCCCAGTTTGGGTTATAATCCTAACTTGGTCTTGGATTATATATGAACTGATTCACCTCTGGGACATTTAACATGTCAGCGTTTGGTTAAGCGTTATAACAGGCTTAAATTTTTAATCCCCTAAAATTTGTCAATTTCTGAATTACTGCCAAGTAAGTAATATTTGGGTCAAAATATTCGTGAAATTCTGCATTAAACACGTAAAGATTAGAACAAGCAGACAACAACCTGCAGTGACATTTAGATCAATTCAAACTAGCTGTATGAAGCTAGCAGTACCAGCAATTAAACTCAGCTAGAATTAGCTTGCACTAACTACTTGGCTTGTAAAACATTTTCTCTCTCAAATGAACAAACTTCTTCTTAATTAACAGTGACCACTGAGATTAGCGTTATTATATTTCATAATTTTATCATCTTAATAGCTCCGTGCTCCAAGCTTTCACTTATTTTATCCCGTCTAACCAGGCTGTTGTGCAGTACATCTGGTGATAATGACGACGTTCTTGCAACTCTTTTCCCAAAGCCTCAAAGTCTGTGCCATAATATTTCACCCAGATGATGACGGTGTCCCGTTAGACCGTCAGTTCCCGAAACGACACACACGCAAAAACATCTGTGCCCCATAGGATGAAAAACTCAAGGTGTCCAATTGATCCCGTCTCTTAAGACCGCGGGAGGGTAAAGTTGGCATATTTATATTTCAGATTTTTTTTACTCCGTTATAAAACATACAAGCATTTGCATTTCTAAGTTGGATTTTATCTACAATCCATGTTGGGCTGAAATTTAAACGGTAATTACCATACGAAGGTCTTAGGTCATCTGGCAATCCATAGACAATGATCACATTTTCTATAGTTACTGCAACTTGCAGTAACTATAGAAACTATGTTAATTGTAACTAGTTGACTTTACGTTTGTTGTTAATTAAAATATTGAACTCTTATTTTGATAGTGAAAAGCCTGTGATAAACTCACCATGCGAGGTATTAGCAGTGGGGCGAAGGGGGTTAAGAACCTCTGATGGTGATGAAACATGAAGTCCTCTGAAAGCTAGATTTCATTTCACGATCAATTTTCACTTTCTTTGTACGGGGGATGATACTTTCAAAGTGGAGCAGTGTGGAGCTTTCATACTGGAATATGTCAGTGTACATTTATTTTTCTACGAATCCAAAGTTACTTATCAGTACAGAATACATCATTTTGATTAAAAGCTATTCTATTGTTAGACCATCTATAGCTACTTAGTCTACCAGTTTATCCGCTTTTAAACCTCACCTGCAGGTGTATGAACAAGCTGTCTGTTTATCCAGCCAGCCTCCTGGCAGGCGTGACTAAAACCCACACCACTTCAAATGAACATGTTAAAGCCCGCTGAGATATGCAGGGTCAACAGGCAGGCCGGCTGCCCTGGCAGCAATATCACCAAAAACTGGTGGGTTGCCCTGTGGGAGGTCCAGGCTAAGGCTGCGACAGTCTCCATGCTTTCACACACTTCTCACCTTCAAAAAAAAAAAAAAAACTGTTGGAAAAGCTTTGACACCAGACTCAAAAATAAAGAAAATAAATATTTAAGTGAGATCTGAAATCTGTTCTCAGCGCGGACTCCGAGGAAGGAAAACTTAAACATGTGCCATCGCTCAGTGCTATCAGTTTAGCAACGTGTGATACTTTGTGAATTGTTCTGAATTTTCTGATATTTAAGATTTGTACCAGACTCCAATTGTTTCTTACTTCAATGAAATGGACAATGACTGCTGTAATTCAAGATAAATGAACAAGTAAATGTCTCAACAGACTTATTTCTGTTGAGACATTGGACAGAGTAGGAGCTTCTTAAAGAGGCAAATGAATATTTCAAGGTATCACATTGCAAAGTCAAATTTCTTTTAAGCTAGCGTTTTTTTAGAACAACTGAAGGTAATATAGTTACTTGATTATACTATAAAGTGGCACTATGTGTCTGAAAAATATTTAACTTCAAAATTATTCACAAGTACAAAAAGAAAAAAATCGGATATATTTAAATATTCCCAGGAGTGAATGGTATAATTCATGTAGAAATGGCAAAATAATAATAATAATCATAATATTAATAATAATAAAAAGAGGCGCTACGTCTCAGGCTCTAGATGCCTCAATTAGCTTGTTAAACGTTTAAGTTAATGACAGGAAAATTAAGACAAAAACTGAACAAGTATCGTTTGAAAGGGTTTCCAGGAATACAACCTATTCCCTCTGAAATGAATCAGAAATACTCCTGAAGCAGTGTTCTCTGGATAAATCATGATAAAGAAGAAATATTTGGCCATAACTCGCAGCAGCATGCTCAGAGACAACCAAATCCAGCATATCAGCACAAACACCTCACGCCTACTGTGAAGCAGGCCAGTGGAGACGTGTTAATTTAAGAGTCGACCATGCATGCCTCTGTATACCAAAGTATTGCGAAATCAAATGTGAAGCCATCTGTCCAGCAGCTGAAGCTGGGCTCAAACTGGGCACCAACAAGACAAAAAAACAAACAAAAACACTTTTCAATGACAATTTTCCTACCTCAACATGTTCTAAATGTGTCTGCGACAGGCAAATAAAGTTGAGAATAAAACTACATCGGAGAAAACTATTTACCATTCAAACGTACCATGTAGTTTGTTTTTATCAAATGAAACATGCTCACATGTGGCGGTTTGGAGTTTTTGCTAAGAAACAGCAGGAAACTACTGGGCAAGGGTTCAAGGAACAATGCCACAAGAAGCTGATTTGTACCGCTGCGGATCATTTCTAATTAGTTTGTCCCTCTTTCTGTGCAGCAGCGAGCTGGGACCCTGCGAGTTGCTGCTGTTTGTGGAGCGTTGGGAGGTGGTCGGCATTAGTGCCGGTGCCAGAAGAGCCGCTGTGCACGTCGCTGCCTCACAAAGGAGAAATAAAGACTTCTGTGC
Organism: Poecilia latipinna; assembly: GCF_001443285.1. Taxonomy (NCBI): domain Eukaryota; kingdom Metazoa; phylum Chordata; class Actinopteri; order Cyprinodontiformes; family Poeciliidae; genus Poecilia; species Poecilia latipinna. The sequence continues at coordinate 176,941 of NW_015113752.1, forward strand.
AGCTGCGTTTCCCAGCAAGAGCCACACATTATGTCGCATTGCAATCACAGCCCTAGAAGTGTTATGAATTAGGTCGAAATTGACAAGTAATGTGTTTTCTGTTGCACGCAACTGCAAAATGGTGTCTGACAGCTGGACACGGTTGATGACCAGAGTAAATGTTGAACCATCCGAAGCCTTTGTTAAAAAGACTGTGGACAAATTTATTTAAAATATGTTTTTAAATAAGTGGGATGCAACGAGTCTGTTCAACATACCGGTGTGATAAACTTATCCCTTTTGTTCCTTTGCCTATATGTGCTGCCATTTAAGATAAAAAGCTCTTGTAACTTTAAAGAAAGAACCACAGAAGCAAAATTATACGGTGCTAAACGAAGCAGGAAACACTAAAATGTAGGTGAATTTTCTTTACCGATAGGAGACCTTAAGGTGGTTTCCACCAGATCCCAAAGCCACGCATACGTTCGGAGTCATTCTGTTAGGCGTTACAGTCGCTGTCCTGCAGGAAGACGAATCTTCTTTCAAGACACAGTACGATTTACCTTCACAGGTAACGATGCTAAAATGAAGGGGATTTATTCTTTACCAATACAGGAAAGTCATGAAAGTTCCTGAAACAAACAGGACTTCAGTTACTATTGTGTGCACAAGTCCAGAAAGCTGCCAAAGTATTAATACCTCTTGAACTTTTTCACTTTTTGTCACATTACAACCACAAGCCGTTAAGTATTTTCTCGGGACTCAAAGCAAAGTTCATTTTCCTATATTCAACTCTTAAAAGTCTAGAACACGTTTGTGTCTGCATTTGACTGAAAAGCAGGTCGAGAGGAAGGAATTTCAAGACGCCTGTTCCATCGATCATAACAACATATCCCCTACTCCAGCGTCTCTCTGCCTGGTGTTCAAACTCTGTGGTCAGACAGAGGTTTAAAGAGGAGCGGCAAAAGCAAATGTGGTGGATTAGCAACACGATTCATGGTGTCATCCAGGACATGTCAGGTCAAGTTCTTAGCATGTCAGCCAAGAGTTTGTCTTGCTACTGGAGGTCCTTCCTGCCCTCATCACAATCCACAGCCACTTTTTGAAAGTCGTTCCATAATATGAGTTATGATGACATTTAATAAATAAGTTTTTTCTTCATTTGAATTGAATATACAGCAATATGCAGTCACAATATGTACGTTTTTACGACTCTCTGCGCAATTCTTCAATGTACTGAACCACAAAATAATAATAATAATAATAGTTGGACGGTTTAAGCACATGGATGCAATCTGATTTGTTTGTGGTAGAAAACGGTTAAGGTGTAAGTTAAGGTAAGAGTTTCACCACGTGTAGGTCCTGCGACTGGCAGTATTTGTGATTTGCAGGGATGTAAAGTTGTAACATTTCACAGCTGGCTTGGTTCTCTATTTTTTCTCCAGCCTCTGTAGAGACAATAATATTCAGGTTTGCTTTCAAAGAAAACCCTGACCTCAATGCCGGCCTTTTCAAAGCCTTTCAAGCTGCAGCACTGTGCATCTTTGAGTTTATGTAAATGACACCGCGAGGCTTTCAGCAGACCAAGGCTGCAGTGTTGCTCCCATCTCTTCGAGCCGGGGTTGCCACAAGAAATCACGAGGCTCGAGGATTTCACATGGCAGCGGCCAGTGTGGGTTTGATTTCTCTGGTTCAATTTTTTAGTGTTGCATTGATTTACTTTTTTGGCCTGGAAACACAACAGGCAGATTTTTGAGAGAAAGAGAGAAAGAAAATATGGAGCTCTGGAACATATGAGCAAGGATGGATGATGAAATTATAAAAAAAAAAAGATGATGCCCCAATATAAAGAAATTCAAGAAGACAATCAGTGTTAAGAGATTTTGACAAACTCAAGTAAGAGCACCTTTCCTAAGCTAAAGATTACTACAAGACTACATCAACGACTCAAACTGGTTGGCGCAGAACAGCCCAGAGTAAGATGTAAAGCAAAACAGAATGAAGAAATGAAGAGACGTGGGAGAGTTAAAAGACCAAAACTACGGTAGACCAAAAAGACCACAAAGGCTTGTCTCACATTTGGAAAAATTGATCTTAATAATGGAAAATATTCTGTGGGCTGATGTGATCAAAAAGTGAAACTTTTTGGAAGTTATGTCCTGAAACATTTAAACATGACGAACCTCAAAAAGAACTTGAGTCTGTAAGGATATCAGAAAGTATATCTAAAATGGTGCAAACGTTTTCTATAGTGACTTTGGACCACGTGTGTGTGTGTGTGTGTGTGTTTGACACCAACACAGAAACACAAGCCCGGTGTGCTGTGGTGGCACAGGGGTTAAGCACAACCCACATATGGAGGCCTTAGTCCTTGACGCAGCTGTCGCAGGTTCGATTCCCGGCCTTGGTGACGTTTGCTGCATGTCTTCCTCCTTCTCTCATTACCCACTTTCCTGTCAATTAATTATCAAATAAAGGCCACTAGAGCTGAAAAAAAAGCACAAGCCCCCCTGTCTATGTGAAAACGTCGAGGTTATGACCCTCTCTCCTGGCCCGATGCAGCGTGTTTCTGCATTATTATTTCAGGGAGAATCCACATTTTTGCCTCAGGTGCATTTTTTCCCTTCCATTCTCCACTTCATTATTTGGCCCAGATTAATACAAGCAACAAAATCAGCGGTGGCGTGATAGAGTAAGCTGTGTCTAATAGGCTCGAGTCTAGACACACACATAACAATTACCCACGGTAAATAGAATTCACGCTTTGGCTCAAGGCTTTGTTATTTTATCCTATTTACTTCATATCTGCAGGATTATAATTAAAGATAATAAACAGCTGTCTCGCAGGTTGTCGACTGAAATGTTAAGTACTTCCAAACTACATCAACGTGAGTCACTGCTGCCACATGTGAATCCTTTACAGAGATGCAAAACGATGTAGTTGCATTATCATAAATAAAAGACACGACAAAAACCTGTTACAAACCCCCAGTATCTAATTTATGTCCTTCTGTGTCGTCACCAAATTTCATGGAGCTGTTTTATTCCACTTTTCACAACAGTGGAAGTGCTTTGTGATTTTTATCTTGAAACGTAAATACAGTTTTATTTAGTTGCTTACTAGATTTTGAATTGTTTTGGGGTTGAGGAATTAACAGGGGGACCAATTGACAATATAAGTTAGTCGGAGCTGAAACATGGAATCAACGTTTATTTACGGTGAAACCAGAAAACACCACTTTCCACTTTCCACTTTCACAAGAATTCATTTGCTACTTCTTCCTGTGTGTTTTGAAGAAATGTCCGACAATCTACTTACTCTTTAAAACATTTTTTTTTTTTTCCGCCATTGCTCTTTGGAAGCTAAACCTTCAATGAAACAGGCTCGTTTTCAAAGAATAAAAAGACAGCCACGGGCCGGGGACGCACCTTCAGCTTGACTTTTCCTGCTTGGCCGGTGACCCGATATTTGCTTACGGCGCAGAAAGAAAAGTTGCTCAACTCGGAGTCATCACCGTGACTACGGTACATTTCAAGTGACACCAAGTCAGAAGTGAAAATCACAGGGTAGACGGGGCTAAATCTTTGATGAGAGCGGCATTGCTTATTCATAGCAAGTCTCCATCCACACTTTGCCTTTTTCTTGACGATCTCTGAGTGACGAGAGGTTCCTCGGATTGTCTCCTCGAGGAAGAAGTCAAAGTTGGAAGACGTCAAGCTTTATGCAACCGTCAGACGTCAGGTTACTGGGGTAAAGCTTCGTGATGCGGCGGCGGCTCAGGACGGAGGAGTTTGTCCTGTAACCAGCGGGTTGCTCAGTCCGTCAGAGTCGTCGCATCTTTGGGCAGGACAGGGCAGCAGTGGCTACCATGTAGCTTAACATCTTCAGTCTGTGAATGGGTGAATGAGTGAAAGCCGCTTTGGAGTCCTCTGGACCGGATAAACTGCTTTGCTATTACAGCACTTTTTATCTTTTTACTTTTCTACCAAGTTGTTTGCTACAATTGTAAGGAGAGCTCAACATAATCTGCTAGCTAACAAAGCAATATGTTTTGGATCAGGGAGCGCGTCACAGTTAAGCACTGATAGATCGTGTTAATAACACTCTTTGGTGAGAAGGTTGTTACTGAGTGAAGAAACCCTGTTAATATCAGCGTTTTTCTTAAAATCAAGTAATAGAAAATGCAGTAGGAGAAAGAAACCTTTGATTATGGCAAATATGGATAATTTATCCAAATAATTATTTTGTATTTTTGCAAGTTTTGGAAATTATGTGCCCAACTTCAGCAGATACCAGGAAGGATGACGGTGAAGAGCGAAGTTGCTCAGTTTGATCTTTTTGGGCTCTCAGCCTCTATTTTTCATAGAACCTGAAAGTGTTTGATAGTTTGAACATATTTTTTCTTAATCTATATAGGAATATGTCATTTGATTTAGTAAAATTGGTGTAATTAGGCTAAACCTCAAATTTGTCAATGCACACAGATGAATTATGACCCAGCTAAGATTGCTAGTGGTGGCATTTACAGCTAATATCAAAAAAGATTAAAAAAATACTACCAATACAGTCCAGAACTCCAGGTCAAATAAAACTGAATTAGTTTTTTAATTTAGCAACAAATTGGACTCTAGAATCAGATTTCAGCTTTAGCAGCATTATCAGGCCACTTGTGTCTGGTATGCTTGTATGTTTCTTTTTTTTTTTTTAACAAAGTTTACAACCATCGCCCGTTTATGGGACATGAAAAGAAACAATGGAAAACTTGTTTGGAGCAACTATTTCAACTTTTAAAAGGTTCAAACTTTCAAACGCCTTTCGCTGACTCATAAAGACTCAAGCTATCCCGTAAAACAAAAGGAAAGTTTGAACGTTTCCCCTGCAGGAACGTTGTGAATACTGTGTCTGTGGTTGAAAACATCATTATTGGGGAGGTAAGACTTTTTTTTTTTTTACTTTTTTTTTTGAAAGGCTCCTCCAGTAAAAATGAAGACACCTGGTGGAAGAAGGATGTTAAAGATTTCTCACTGGTTTTATATCCCCGGCATTTTATTTCAGTTGTATCCCAGTTTATCCTCTCCTGCAGGTCGCCCGTTAACTTTGTATTCCAACCGCAGATCTGGTTTTTTTTTTTATTATTATTTATTTGCAAACACAATATCTACAACCAGCCACCCATGCTGAACATCCCAGTTTTTTTTTGTTTTTTTTTTACAGTGTTTGCGTTCCAATACGTTGATAAAATCTAGCAACCTTATTTAAAGAGCTGCTCCGTGTCAGAGGATGGAATCTACATAAATGGTCCAGATTTCAGACTGGAACAAAAGGAAAAAAATACCTAAGTGAAATTAATGGCAGCTGGAAATGAAGTTCCAGAGAAAGGATGTTCAAGAACCCAAACACACCCAACATTAATTTTTGTATTTTGCAGGTTGTCATACAGTCAAAGCTGAAGTTTTTTTTCTCCTGTAAATGCATATGGTTTGCAGTATCTTACCCCAAACAATGTTATCTAGACCGGGGGATCCTCCATGTGCAAAGACGTGCAGATAATGATACAGTATGTAAGGAGACATCTACTTTTATTCACTATTCAATAATTATTACCTTCTTTTAATATAAATTTTGCCTCATACTTGCCGATTTCAGATTCCTGTGAGATGTTGGGTTCTTTTCAGCCAGGAAGGCTTCTGGACGGCTCCGTCGTTCAGCTTTTTTCTTGTCAAAAACTCGCTTGCTATCTATGCTACCTATGCTAGCCTGAGGCTGCCAATCAGAAAGATGAGTGTGCCAAATAGCATTTCCATAAACTATTTTAGCTTTTCTTTTTATTATAGTAATTGAAAAATAGAGTCGATTCTACGATGAAGGAAAAGTATTAGTCGGCGTTTTTAGTTTTGAAAGATGCTTCATTTTTACAGACAGAATAAATGATCAGCTTCACACGCCTGGATGCTGACAATAATCTCTCAGATCATTTATAATCCTGAATTTTAAACAGGTTCATCTGACTTACAGTGATTTATTTATGTTTACTGAGTCTAGTCATGTTAAATAACGTTTCCCTAGCCTGACATGTTCGAGTTTACTAAACCGACTGGAATGACGCCAGTAAACATTCATTCATTTTGCTCATTTTGCTTTGATCAGATGTGGAATATGTGTTCACATGTATGTTTCCTTTGTACTGACAGGAAACATGAGGAGCAAGAGCTGGAGATTTACTAAACTTTACCCACTTCAGTAAGTTATTTTGTGTTTTTTTGTTTGTTTTGCCACATAGATTCATGACATGAATTTGACACATTCCTGTTCGAAAGATCTAGTTTTTTTTTGTTTTGGTCAGAAAATATGCAGTTTGGTTCTGTTGTTCCAAACGACTCCCTTCCTGTTTTTTTAGAGCCATCCCTCTGTTTTGTACGTAAAGTTTCTAAAATATGTTTTTTCCTGAGGCTGAGGTTCAACAAATCTGTCCTCAGATTTGTTGAGACAAACGACGTATAATAACTTCCACCTTCAACAATCTCAGAGCTCCACTAGTTTTTTTTTGTTTGTTTTTTTTTAGTTGTTGTTCTTCCAAAGAACAAGGTAAAACTTCATATTTCTTAGTCTTTGTGAGGTACGACAATTGTTATTGTGGAATATTATTTATACCTCCAGAGCCCCTCCAGCATATGATCTTAGGGGAGGCTGCGTTTGTCGGGTGTGTTTTCTCCGTTCGACATCATTATCTTCCTGTTCCATTAACTCCAATTACGGTCGGCAGACAAAAAGCATTTGCATCTCCAATTAGCGAAGAAATGCATCATGGGCGAAAAGTGATAACCGTAACTCAGAAACATGATAATTACGGGGTTCGCTAAAGAGGCGGTGCGGTCCGACGCGACACAAAGTGTCATTGTCACATTAAGTCTTTTTACGAGCCAATTTGCTTCCCCCCTCTCTCCAGTGTTTGTTACTGAGTCCTTAAAGTTGCAAGTGAAACGTATAGAAAGCAGATACAGTATCTATTCTTATGCATATGAGTCGTACATCATGTGAAAATTTGATTTGATTTCCGACTTTAACTTTTAACGTTTCACTACTTGAGGAATAAATAAAAAAATCGTCATTCCGTAGAGTTTTGTTGAGTAGAGCGACAATAAATGATACAAAATACAATAACTGGGTTCAGGCCCCTCACATACAGACTGTGTCGGCACATTTCCCCCCTCATAAGCCCGGGGACGTCTGTAGCCTCGCTGTCGCCACGTGGAACATTTTCCGAGGCGACAAACGTGAAGTGCAGTTGAGATTAGCACTTTTATGCAGCATCGGTAACAGCTGAGCCTTCTCAACATGTTGGAATAATTCATAATAAACCGGCAGCACACACATTCGGAAGTGAAGAGTCTGCGAGGAATTAAAAGCAGTCGCCAACACACCGGCGCTACGCGGTGACGTCGCGGTGAAGCCATTTTCACAGAAACAAGACTAGAGCCGACTTGTCACTTCCGCTGTTATTAATCAAAGCCCGCAAAGATCCGAGGAAACTTTTGGCTCCTAACTCTTAGATGTTTCCTTTTCTTTTTTTTGTTTTCCCATTCAATTGTTATCATTTCCTGTCTGACTATAGTGAATAAAGGGTGCCTATGTCAGAAAAATGGTTTTAAATACTCACATTTAGAGATGAAGCCATTTATTTTCGAGCATTAATTAAACGGGTGTGAAACGTTTGAGTTGTAAGCCAGACTAAAAGTAGCCTGATTATCCGCTTCTCTTTCTGTTTTGTTCTGAGTTATGTAAACTATTGACGGCCGAGAATTAGACCACAAAATTACATCTTAAACGATCCTCTTTCATTATGCAATGGGTGTAAGTCAAATTTGGCTACATAAAGTTTCCAGTTGTTCAGTTTTGTATATATTTGTATTTCTGGATAAAATATCTCTGTCCATCTGCAGTCATGGTGGCTCAACTATCTTTGGTAAACTGTTAGCAAAATTTTTTGCTTGTAATCTCTCATTCAGGTGTCATGGTTTAGATTTACTAATACTGACACGTCTCTGCGTGCTTTGCAGTATCAAATATCCTGTTTCTGGATGCAGGTTATCATGTGAGTCCTGCTGGGACGACGTCTCCTTAAGGAATCTACCGTGTTTAATCAATAAAATTTAATTGGTAAAATACATATGGTAAAATTATGTGGTTTGCCAGAATTTTACTGTATTTATTCAATAAAAGTGCCAGAATTTCACCCTACTTTACCATAAGTTTCTATATGTTTTTTGTTTTGCAGTGTAGATCAAATCAAACTGGAGACCAGAAAGCAAGTGAGAATATTGAAAGCTTCAAAAACTATGGAAGATACCGATTTAAATTTTGTGCTAATTGGTGAATTCTCCATTTTAGAATTACAAAGTGTTAAAAAAATATATTTTGCGTGTTAAAATGTCCATATTTAAAGGAATACCAACATGTGCCTCTCCTCTTAACTTTACAGTTACCACGAAAAACCCACCAGTCATATTTCTGTGAAACAGATTAAAGTTATGTTAATGTCTTGTTCTCATATCGTGGCTGAGATTGCAAAAAAAAAAAAAAAAGCCTCAAACAGAAAAACTCCACAGTGTGACAGCTCATCAACAAAGTAGGGAGTCCCTAAACCAAGTTTCGCCAGTCGAGGTTCAGCTGGTGTCGTGGTAATCAGTTTTGTATCCTTGTGAGTGATATATGATGTATGAGAATCTGCTTTCCAAATGAGTTTACACTGGAGTCAGAGCCTCATATTGCCGGGCAAAGATAATCATTTCTTGTTCCGTCTTTTAAGCTGTGAGATGGAGGGGGAAAAAAAAAAAAAAAGGTGCAGCAGAGGTGGGAGAGATCCAGATGGATATTGCGCTGACTTTTGAGCAATGGAAGGCAAACAAAAGGGTAACGGGAGAGGAAGGCAAACTCAATCTTCCAGTTCTGAAGGTTTTTTTTTTTTCTTTTATATCTGTCACGGCTCTCATGTGCAGAGCGCTAATGGCGGCAGGCGGGTAAACACGGGGCTGAAGAACCGACTCTACGGCGACATATTTCTTTCACTCGTTTGGGATCGTGGCACATGCGAGTCACGTAGCAACCCGCGAACAAAGAGGTTCATATTCCAACGTGTTCGATTTATGGGTTAAAATTCAAAACCTTTGAGACAGAATTAAGCAGCATATAAGTTTAAGGAAATCTATGGAATACAAATGTTTTTGTTCTTGTGTATGAATGCTAATCTGTAGCTACTATGTGCCTCCTGTTTGTATTTTGGTCTACAACTACGAGAGTTTGTGCTGTTAACACGCAAATGTAAGTCTGTAGAAGTTATTTGTGTTTTAGTTCTTATTCAGGCCCATCGGAGTCACATTTTTGTTGTATTTAATCGTTATTCCTAAACATGGCTACGGACCAAAAGCCTAAAACAGCTTTTGAACAATCTCCACCTGATATCTGATGACTTCAACAAAGAAAAAAAGAACAAAAGTTAAATGCTCCATGTGGATTGGATTTTCTTAAACAGCCTGGGTAGAGAGAAAAAAAGCTTTTAACAAAATAAAAGCTTCAAGTTTTGCTTTCAATTTCAGGGAGGGTAGTAGCTGGGATGACCCAACAAGACTGCACAGTTTCTTAGCGACATGCTGTATTTTTTCTCTCTCCCAGGTAAACTACAAATTTAGAAAAAAAAAAAACTCTAATCTTAACCCGAACTGGTATTTCGGTCAGGTCAAGTTTAGAGTTACTTGAATACCTGCAGGTTTCCGGCCGACGTTGGACACCACTGGCAAAGGATGACTGGCAAGAAAAATCTCAACGCATATTTCCTCAAGTATCCAGAGGTGAGGTTTGAGAGACGACTAACTTCTCCTCTACGAACCAAAGGCAGTCTTTGAATCATTTCCTCCTCTGGGTTCTTAAAAACGGCCCTCAGGGCGACGCACACCTGCAGCACCACGACACATCTCATCAGCGATCGTGTATCAAGACTGACGCCTTCACCGCCACACAGTCGCTTTGGGCCAACGCTGCACTGAGACGGGGCAGATTACCAGAACCTCAGCCTTGGATTGTTTTATCGGATGCTTCATTGGTTCCGAATGGAACCGGTTCAGAAGGGATTGCTCAAACCAGACGCCGCTCGGATTGGGGTGTTTGATGGAAAATGATAGAGACTCACTTTTTGGCACATGTTTGATAGTCTATTTGCGCAATGCCCTTTATTTATGTACAACATTGGTTTCATCAGAGCAACGGTTCAGATCAAGTCAAGTCAGGAAGATCTCAACAGAGTTTAACCAATCTGACCAGCAAAACAACACTAGAGAAACACTGCTGTAGAGAAATGGAAGGAAAACGTGTGTATTCATTTCTGCTGGATAGAAATTGAGGCAATTTTTCTATAGGCTCACAAAATGTAGTTGATATAAGAAGAGGAGCATGTAAGAACTGATGAGGGTAAAGAGAATAATAAAGGTTACAGATCCCAAAGATGCCGATCAACACAAGAACACATTAAAATCTATCTATACCACTTCTTTTAAAAGCTTAGTGAACACTGATACCAATAATCCGTCACAGTGAAAACATGTGAAAACAGTCAAACCTCATATTGCTTTCATACAATGTAAGATGACAGCTGACGCCAGTTGCTAACGTTAGCCAACCCTCAGCTAAATGAAAACACACTGGATGTAATAAAATATTTTACTGATACTCAGATTTTCTGAGGCTCAGCAGCCGAACGCAGCGATAGTCCATGATTAAAGAAGCGGAGAAGAAGTGATTTAAAGTTGGTGTCTGTAACCAGGCAACAGGAGCCTTGGACGGCGACGTGACTTGGAGATGTGCTCCACTTCAGGGAGGAACAAAAGCTGCATAAAAGCAACACGGCTTCATGAGTTTGGTCTTCGGTTTGAGGCAAAATGCCAAAAAACAATTTGGTAAAATCTTTCTGACACGAGGAAACAGCTGGTGAAGCAAACGCCATCTTTGTAAACCACTGGAGTAGAAAACCGGACAGGGTTTGCTCTGAAAAGTTGGGGAAATCATGACACCACCGCTTTAGCCAATATCCCAGCGTTCCTGCTTTATTGATGCTGCCACGCTGCACTTTGTAGCGAATTCCCGCTGCGACTTCTCCGGACACGGGCTATTAAACATCGCACAGAGTCACGGCCCTTATATTCACCGCAGAGCTGCTACGATTGTACCGAACTTGTGAATGAGCGTTTGCCTGGCAGAGTTCAGTCAGGAAGAGCTTGAAGTTTGAAGAGACTGCATTTATTCTCACTTCTTCCGTTTTATTTTTTTCACTGCATGTTCCAACACAAAGAAACAAGTTGTTCTTTCTATAGCCAGAGCTGGCATCTTTTTGTTGTTAAGGTATCTTTTAAGGATCAAAATGAAGAACAAAATAGTTAAAACTGGGTTGTTTTCCTTCCTTCCTTCCTTTCTTTCTTTCTTTCTTTCTTTTTTTTCCATTTATCTTCCATACCTGCAAGGATTGTTGCGTGTCACTGCGGGGACGAGGTGTAAGGCGACTGAACAGAACAGTCCATCACAGCTGCAGCACAGAAAACAAAACAAGGTCGATTTAGAGTCACCGGCATGCTTTCCGTGAAAGCTTTTGGAATGAGTGAGCAAAGTAGAGAAGCTGGAGAAAACCCAAAAAAAAAAAAAAAAAAAACATCCAACCAGCGCTGGAACTGAGGTGATGCTGTTACCACAACCACACAGCAACGCCGCCTAAGAAAAGGCTCTGATGCTTTAATTTTCTATATGTTTAAATTAAGAAAGGGGGGGGGAAAAAAAAGTGCCTTGATATAATGTTAAAGAATTAACCTGAACAAATCGGATGAAGAAGCTTTGAAGAAACAGTGGAAGCAGCTTCTGGAAAGTGTTTCTGGAAGATGAGAAAACTCAATACGACTGTTTGTAGTTTAAACTGAAGCCCAAAGTAGAAATAAATAAAATATATATTCTGATACATCTTTACGATAACAATATGTAATACTTTATAAACAGGATATCACATTATCTGAGGAGAGATCGTAAAACAGACGTCACCTCTGAGACGTTTTTCACACAAACAAGTCACATCGGAATCACCATGACTGATTATTGATTTGTAAAGTGCTTAGATAATTATCCAACTTTTCACTTAACACCTGATTAATAATTCACTAAAAGTCTTATTTTGAAATGACGTTAGCATTTTTTTTTTCATTTTTAATTGCTTTTTATTGAAAACTACATTTGAATATTAACTTAACTGAGTTCAGCTTTTTTTTACTCTGCAGTAAAAAATAAGTAAAAATGATTAGATTTTTCATGTCTCAATTTTTTTTGTTCTTATTGCGTTATAAATGTTTTATTGTGTGAAACAAGTAGTGACGGCTTTTTTTTTAAATTCTGAACATAGTTACATTTCAAACACAACAGGGTAAAAATGCAGAAATCCTGGTGATTTTATGCACTAAAGGATAACAGAACAAGTTAACTTGTCTTTGCATTAAGTTTTAAAGATGGGTGGAAAAAAATGGAGGTCAGCAAGATGGTGAAAAGTGGTTCAATAAAAAAAAAAGCACTTAAAGAAAAAACTGGGCCACAAATCCGACACACAAGCAGAGGTGTTTAATTCAGATGGACGCGTTTATCATCTCCTACGGCGATTTTTATTTTTTTATTTAGTTTTCTTTGTCGATATCAAGTGTTGCAGCAAAAATCATCTCTGATCAGCCAGGTTTCTGATGTCATTTAAAGTTCTTGAAAAACACAACGACAACTGGAGAAGCTGGTTAATGTCACTGAATTTAGACGAAAACAAAAATCTTTGAGAGAGAAAAGAAAAAGAAAAAAAAAAAAAAAACAGGCATCGTAAAAACGTTGAAGTTTTTAGGCCCAGTCGTGTGAGGTCACTCTACGGTGATTTACAGATTTCTACAAACTATTTTGGTTGTTTCATTAACATCTTCCATGTTCAGTTTATGACTGAGCAGAAAAAAAAAATTATTTTTAAATTTAATTTTTATAAATGGGACGGTTTTTGTGGCGCCCAAAGTGTTTTCGACTTGATGATTTTTGCCCTCGTGGCAGAAAGTTTGGACTCCCTTACTTCAACCGATTGCAAATAGTGTGGCTACTAATTAGAAGTGGGCTAATAAAACATATTTACATTAATGCCGCAGCATTAATGTAATTCTTTCCTGGAAAACGACGGCACGTCCTTCACTGAGGGACCGGGGCGTGGATAAGGTGAGTTATCTGATTCCCTCCCCTTCAGACAAGTTAATCCCCCTGGAAACACGTGGATGAGCCCGTCGTCGGGGCAGAAACATTTTAATTTGGAGATGGCGCAGTGGCAACAGTGTTTTATGTTTTCAAAGCTTTACAGGAAAATCTTCCTCTAAGCTTCCGCCACGCACAAAGCCATTCCTTTGACTTTGAATTACAGTAAAAGCTTTCTTCCTGTGCCACACCGAAGACGATTAAATTCTGTCATGCTGGGCCAACATGTCACCCACTCACATTATTTCAAAAAAAAAAAGAAAGAAAAAAACCTAGCGTAACCTGGCGCGTCTGTCAAGACTTGATTTAAATTTTTCTTTGTGACTGAGGATTTGGAATCAAAGAGCTGAAGCAGCATATTTGCAAGAATATGATTAATAAATGTAGTTCTTAGTCGGTTCACAGTGCAGGGATGAACCAGATGATTCTCCAAGATGCTAAAGTCATATTTTGGCAACACCTGAATTTAATAACTGGGTCAGTCCCATTTGTAAACTATTGGTACACACCCTGTCCACCATTAGGCCCACGTCTTTAATCATTTAAAGTCCATTTGAAGGCATGTGGTGAAAAAAAATCCAGAGACGATACGTCTGCTCAAGGTTGGATTTTCCGTATCTTCTGGGGAAAAAAAACATCATTAATTACCTTTGCTGCTTCTGTGCAGAACTTAACCCAAGTGACCAGAGTGAAAGTTAAGCCTCACACTGGATGATTCAGCTGCACACATGGCTAAGCAGCTATTGATGTTAGACAAGGAGACGCAGCTGGAGAGGCGGTGAGAGCTGGAGCTGCCTCCTTTCTGTTCAGAAGTCATTAGAACTGATTAAAGTGACTTTGCAACATCGCGTCGTCTGGTCGCATTAGCAGAGCTGTTAAGAACGAGGAAGCGGTTTCTCAAACTTTCCCCCGCGCCCCATCGTCACATCCTATGTTAAAAATAGACACTTCTTACCTACAGACAGATCTCATCTGTAACGATCTTTCCTTTGTTTTCTGCAACGAGACAACAGGTTGAATAACTGCAGAGTCACCGTTCTGGTATGATGCTGAGATAAAGAATCAAAATGTCTCAAGCTACACACACACACACACACACACTCCTAAAGACAGCTTACATAGATCTGTTCACCTAACAGTCATGTTTTTGGACTGTGGCAGGAAAATGGAGAACCCAGAGAAAACCTGTGGAAAGATCCCAGGCCAGGATTCAATGTTGTTGTTTTTTTTCCCTAATAAATAAAATTGTCAGATGAAAACTGCATTTTGAATTTACTGAGGTAATTAATTAAGTGAACTGAGAGAATTAAGTGTGACAACAAAAGCAAAACAGAAGAAATCTTAACACGAGAAAAGAAATTCAGCTTTGTTTGTGACCAAAGTTAAAAGGATGGACCATTTACATGTGCCTACCACACACACACCCACACACCCATACACACACACACACACAACATGGCTAGTGAAAGCACCTCATGTGCATTATTTTAAAACGGTGTGAAACAATATTCATAGCTCTCCCATTAGATTATTTCAGCTGCAAATTCCCAGAACAGTTCCACCGTTGAGCAGCTTCAACCTCTTTTATCCAGCTAGCCATCCAGTGACATTTCCCTGTGTTACTAATGAGACAAGCTTGGCAAAGCAGGCCTGCTGAGGGCAGCAACCTGGCAGAGCCTGGCCCCAAGGGCCCATCGCTGAGCCTTGAATTCCCTCTTACCCCATGAAATATTCTGCTGTTGTTTTATTACATAAATCTAAATGTGTGCTCTGCTCTTTGCGTGCTAAGCTTGGCGTTGTCAACATGAAATGCAACAACTAAAGTATGGAGTGCTTTTAAAAATGATGGGAGGTTTTTAATCCCCACTCCAAATTTACATTAAAATCACCTTTATAGTGTAATTTTTTAACATGCGTTTGTTGTTCAATTATCTATATAAAAAAATGGTGAGCCAACTCTAAAGTGTGATGTAAAAGAAATAAACCCTTTTTTGGTTTTACACACCATATTTCATAGAACATTTACTAAAATTGTTAACCTTTGTCTTCTTAGCAACTGATTTTAATGATTTAAGATTATGTTCTATGCATTAAAACTATTTTTTACAGTAACAATACAATTTGCAAATACATAAAAATGGAATTGATGCATATTTTCTAACATATTTTGGGAATGTGCTTTAGGAGGGTTAGACCTCCCTCTTCTTGGTAGCTGTTTTGGGGAATATCAAGGAAAATAGGGGGGAAACCCCCAAAAGTGATTCTAATGAACTCCAGATTTCACCACATCAAGCTCCTTTAGCAGCTCTACCCAGATTGAAGAGTTTTTCACCTGGATGGGTCTTTAGGCAGTGGTCATTTGTGTCATTTCTACTTGTTTGCTCTTTTGTAAGAAACTCTGTGTGATGTGGGTTGCATTTAGATCATTTAGAGAGAATGAAATGTATTCCTTTAAGCAAGGATTGCAAAGTCCTCTCCAGCACATGCAAGTTGATGTCAAGCTAAAGCTTGTTGTCTGGTCTGTTTTTTCAATTTTTGGTTGTAGAGTGAGATCCTGAAACATTGGATGAGGAGAGTGGCCCAAATCTCCTAGCTTGTTTGTGACTTCTCCCATTCTGGTTCGTTTGTTTGCCGAGTCTCCCACTTACATTATTGTGTCCAGGCGTGGATTTAATAAAACCTTCTTTGTTCTCATGTAACCTGGTCTGGACTTCAAATGTTGTTTGCCCTGTAAAATGTCTAGGGCATAACATATTGGGGGCTCCTCCGGGATAATATAGATTTTGCCAACGCTTTGTGTGCACTAATGTAGATTCACTGACCTTTAAGTTTAATGCTTGAAGTGGCTCCAGTTGACGACAATGTGGCCTATTGTGTGAGTAATTGCGTGAAAAATAGTTTGAACACTTAGTGACAATCAGATTATCGGACGTTCATCCCCAGATAAGTCAGGCGAGAAAGAAATATGTCAGGAATCGTTGCGTGTTTTGTCCTAATCCAGTGACAATTAATCCCAGTACACAGACATTAAGCTAAATAGTGACTCTAAACTTTGACTCCTATCACAGCTAAAGGACTTGATGTATGTTTTATTCTAATATATGTAGTAAGACAAGAAAATAATATAGTAGCTTAGGGGGCATATTTCATGCACCTTTATTTATTAATTGCTATCTTTATTATGCTATATAATGTCTTTTTTTTCCAAATCAGGTTTTCTGTTGCTGTTCTTGCTTTCTTAATGCAGTTATGATTACTCTGATGAATACCACATTAGAAATAGTGTAAATTCAGACAGAGTCACCTTCAAATGAGCGACTTAGGAAGCCTCTGGTCAATAAATAAATTTAGACTTTTGAATCTGCAAATACTCAATTTAAGTTCCAATCATATCCGTTACACTCAGAAACATTATTTCAACCTGAAAAGCAAAGGTGGCGTTATTTCTCGGATGTAGGTTAACTTCAGACTCGGTGCTGGGTCTGGGACATTTTTAATGGAAAAGCATTTCCACACCTGCTGGCTTTGACACGGCCCACTCAGGGTATCGCATTTTCCCCGGACACAGGTCAGCCGCAGGGAGCCTTTCAGTGGTTCCTGGTCTCTCTTTCACCTACACATCCACAGAACTATCTGTGCGGCCAAAATGTTTTTAACCTGCAATATTCTCATGGGCCAGCACGAGTTGTAGGAGCTGATGTGACTGATAAAAAGACAGGTGGGTAGATTTTTGACCTCTACCATGCAGTCAGACTATTCTGCCGTCTCAGAGGGGGGGCATGTTCACAGGAAGAGAGAGAGAACAACCCACAGCACTAAAGCAGCAGGATACCTTGGAGTTGAAGCTGTAGATATAAAAGGCCACCATTGATTTTTTTCTACCCCTCCCCTCCTCCTCCTCTTTCTATAATTTTTTTACTTCTTTATTTCACTGCTTTGTTTTTGATTAGTTTAAAGTGCAGTCGCCTCCTCCTTTCCTTGCCACCTTTAGTATATCAAAAGCAAAAAACATTGAAGGTTTGATCTGCGTGGTCATTATTGGAAAGCATCATGAAGTGGTGGGAGTTTTGATTAAAATCAAGGTGCTGTCAACTCAATTCTTTCTGTCTTAAAAGAGGCATTCTTGCATCGCTGGATTTTTGTTTTGATTGTTTTTTTCTTTTCTTTTTTTCCCCCCTTGCATTCCTACATGTTTCCATTGCATATAATTACTTCAGCTATGAAATACTGAGATTTTTAAGTCCTAATTCTACCTGATGACTCTTTAGTGCCCAAGTCCAATCCTCGAGATCTACTATCCTGCAAATTTAGACGCATCCCTTGTCCAACACACCTGAATTAAATCGATTTATGGTTTCTCAAAAACCTCATGTGATCTGTGAATACGTGGAAATCCTCCAGGTTCAAGGCACAGTGTGTGCCGATACACGACGGCTGCCTCAAGGGAAAATTTGGCATCAATAACGTCCATTTGAAGATTTCATTTTATATCAGATGTCACTACATAGAAAATCAGCCTGTATTGACAGAAGAAGAAAAGAAATTAGAATTAAAATAGAGGCGGCATATTTCTAATATAAAACCCGGACTGCATGGTTTTTAACATTTAGTCATTTTCTTTAAGTATTAACTGTGGCAATATTTGTTTATAGAGTGCGTAAGATTACAAAATGATTTAGTCCGAGAAAGAATGAAGACCCAACTTATCTTCATATATAGAATCTCTTTCTGGAAGTTTCTTACTTATTTTGTTCGACTTTATAGGCTACTACTATAAAGTATTAATAAAAAAGCTATTTGCTTGGAGTCTTTGCTCCAAAACCAAAAACTTTGACTCTTAATTATGTCTAAAAACCTGAATTTCATAATAAATACACAGTATGTGTATTATCCCATACTGAGAAGAAAAGACTTGTCATTAAGTTTTAGTTGGAGAAGTGCAGCTGTGGTGATTCTGATAAACTGCAAACAGACGACGTTCTTCAACAGGAGCTAAGAAGTTATTAGAAAATACGTAATACTCAACATTTTCCAAATAAGTTTGTAATTGTTTTACTTTTTTAATCACAGTTCAAGATTTAAAACCTGTTTCCATGAGCAACAATTTAATCAACCACAGTTTCTCTTTGCTCAAATGTATTGCTCTGTAAACTTTAGCATGTCACTGCTACATGAACACGCAGCACGTCGCCTCCACATCTTCAGCCAAACGATTACGAATCGCTGAACTTGACAGTCGTGTAAAAAATAAAATAAATTAAAAAATGGTTGCGTTCAGATGGCGGTGACCCTCGGGGCAAGTCATTTTCCCACAATGAGGTCCGTGTTTCACTCGCATGATAAATACCTCATGAGCGCGCCAGGCGAACTCTTCTCCCTTCTCTCCAGGCAGATAATGAGAAGAAGACCTTTCCGGAGCATAAAAGCTCCAGTCAGTAACGTCATAATTGCTTTTCTTACGGCAAATTTGCTTTTACTTTCTCCCAGTTAATGAAATTAAACCGGAACATTCTTCCCACAGTCGGCAGTGCGGCGGACCTAAATGTCACTGGCTCCTGGATTTCTTCATTCAATTTGAGCAAACACCCAGGAGAGAGAGACAGACAGAGGGTATATGGCGTGAATTGATTGACAGAGTTCCATTACAAGAGCTTATCAGACTCCTGTTTGCAATTATGCAGGTTCACTATGGCGGCGGGATTTGATTTGTGCTGGGATTATGGCCACAGAGATCTGTGCTAAAAGAGGTGCTGCTCAGTACCGTGACCCTGCCATAATGCCCACTTCTGGGTTTCTCCTCCCAGCACCGAATCACTGCTACGTCAACAGTTTGAATGTGTCTTTTCTTTTCTATTTTGAAATGAATATACACAATTCATAGATTTATGTAATCATGCAGAAATAACTGCTTTAGAGACAAAAAAAAAAGTGGTGTTTTTGTTGAGTTTTGGCCATTTCATACCTGCCCGGTTGATCCATCTTAACACTTGATATTTTGTATACACTTTGACAAACTTATGTTTTACAGTAATTTCCAAGATTTTGCTCATAGCCTGCAGTAAGAAAAAAAAAAGATATGTTCCTGTTAAACCATCTACCTATAGTTGGTCACTTAGTTATTTTTATTTGATCTGAGGTTCTAATATTTGAAATTTTAGAAAACTGAACTGGTTCAACTAAGGATGAGAGCAAATGGAAATAAGCCGTCATATAAACCTTTCTGAGAAGAAGATCTGAACTACTTAGAAAACTTAATTACAGCATAAAATAATTACTCTGAAATGTATTAAGTACATTTGTACAGAATGGCTTATGAATCGGAAGTAGGAGGATGTGAGACGGTAACATATGGGGATGAATTAGTCAAAAGGCATCCAATTTAGTTCTATTTGGATTATTTATGTTGCACAAATTCACAACACGCTGTGTCAAAGCATCATTTAAAAAAATAAACTATAAATTTAATCCAGTCATACAAACAGATTTCAAACCAAGAGCCACAAATTTGGTTTGTTGGGGTGACCAGACTCGACGAGAAACTCAAAAACTACTTCCTTTCTTCCTTCAAAATAATAGTCTTAAATGCATCTACGTGCTGTCGATGTTAAAAGATTCAACGTCACTTCCAGCGCCTTTAAAAATAGGCAATACATATTATTGATCTTTATTCATGCTAGCACACTAAACAACTAGGCTGTTTAGTTGGAGTTTTAATATCTCGTGGCTACAACCATCAGCCCTTTAAAATTTCTCTTGAAAAGGAGGAAGTTCCTTAACGTACAGCTAAATGAAGGGTAAAACCAGCTTAATGCAACCGCAAAGACTTCAAGACAATGAAACCCATCAGACAAAAAAAAATGACATAAAACAACTCTGAAGATTAAAATGCAGAAAAAGAAGATGGAAAGAAAAAAAAAACTTCTCGCCATCTGTCTGCCGGAGCAGCACAATAGTAGTAACCAGCAGGCTCGTCTTTTTGAAAAAGTTCTGACTGAATCAAGCTGACAGCTCATTACTGTCTGCCACAGGAGCTTTAATTATCTGTTTAAGCTCAATATGAAAGACAGCTTTTCCAGATTAATGCTACTGTAGCCAGGAACGTCTCATACAGGCGGCCGAACCGTCACGGAGACACATTAGTCAGAAACAGGTTGTGCTGGTGAACTAGATGGATGGAGGTCATGAGGGGGTTTAATTGTTGATGGTTAGTCAGGCTTCCAGAAGGGATTTATAATAATATTCACATTTTTGCCTGCAGCCTGTGAATTTTTTAAGAACACGTCCTGTGGTCGGCACAGAAGACCGAGTGACATTACCCGTTCTTGAAAGACAGATTTGCACGGGTGGATACACTTCACTTAATCAGCTATTAGCGATGCTAATTTTTCATTTGGCGCCTTTGCCAGCTTTGAAAATATTTATTGCACTTTGTTTCCTCCAAGTTAATTTTTACAACTCTAAAGTGATACTTTACTTAGATGTTTTGTGAGGTTGAATAAAGTTCGACAAATGCATTGAAGTTTTTTGTTACGGATTGTTCTAGAAATTGGACGTGTATTGTCAAGCTCTTATTTTGAAGTGAGAACTGTTTACAGAGCAGTTCGTGTTCCTCTCCTCACATTCTCCTAATTTTTTACCCCAATATCTTAATTTTAAACAAGAAACATATTAGAACAATGGAAGGGTTGTAATCTTTCAAGGGCACATATAAATCGAATTGAATTTAGCATTTTAGCATTAGCTTCCATTAAACTCCACATTGGTGTAGAGCGCTAGCTAAAATAATGTTCATAATTAGCGCTTTAGGATTGGTGCTAAATAGTTATGTAGCACTGCCCAACACTGACTATCTTAAAATAAAAGCAATCCTGTAGTTCAAACTGCTAGCATGTTTAGTACATGCTAGCAGTAGCATGTGGTAAGCATGTTACTGTACATGCTACTGTAGTAAACTGCTAGACGTTTACGACATGCTAGTAAACTGCTAGCATGTCATAAACATGCTAGCAGGACATTTGTACTAGCAAACTGCTAGTTTGCTAGTACAAACTAGCAGTTTGTACTAGTTTCAGTTTTGGCATTGTTGTTACCAATACTGCCACTTTGCACCATAGAAGACTTTTTGTTCCCCACTATCTGAACCTTAGTGTGACCTAAATTGTTTTATTACAGCTTTCTCAACAAAATATTTGTCAAAATCACTTACTGTGTCCCAGCACAGTTAGCAGAAAACAGAAATGACAAGCGGTAAAAACTCTCGGCACAAACAGAGCCAAAACACTTGACATGCAAACAGCTGCACACGAGAGCAAGCACTACTGGAACCATTCTTTCATTTGGAAAAAAAAATAATAATCACACATACACAGTCACAAAGCTTGCATTGAGCAACGCAATCAGTGACGCACGGGACACACCGGCTGTGTATTTACAGAGTCACAACATGCCAGTGAATCAAAACAAAATAATGGCAACAATCTCACATTCCTTCACAGGCCATATTCACAGCACACATAGCAGCTTCAGGGGCCTCTAAACAGAGAGGAAAGGAGAAAATATGAAACCTAAATGTTTTGTCTTGCAACATAGCAATGCAGCGACTGCAGACAAACTGTATTTCCATAATGACTCCATCTTGGTGTGCATATGGAGCGTCAGCTTCCCCGTCGTCAGGCAGGCGCCGCGTGTGAAATGAACTGCTGCTCCGGCCGCCTCTTTCCTGAACTCTCAGGGGCTCGTCTGTCCACTAGCTCTTTCTACGCTGACATTAAACACAACAGCTCTGAGGCAGACAGGTGGACAATTTCATTCAACATTCATGATATCTGCCCATCCACATTTCAAGACAACCAGGAGAAAAGTGTGTGAGGAGGAAGCTTAGATAAAGGAGGACACACAGAAAACAGACATTAAAGGTCCTGATAGCTGGATCACTGGTGAAGCGACGGCCTCTAGCTTCTCACAAAACCTGATGACATGATGAAAATAAACAAAAAATTCTCAGATAGCACAGCTGAAATGTTTTTGTTAAAATCTGGGTGTGACCTCTTTGGCAGCCATCTTGTGATCTAGCTAAAGAGGAAGCCCACCTCAAATCCAGCTCTTTTACAGGAAGTGAGCTGATAAAAGCAAGAGTTTGATTGGTTGATTGGTTGACAGTGAACAAAGAAGTCAAAGTAATTAAAAGAATAAACTGATTTATAAATGGTGTACCTGTACATATTACACGTTTGCTGAACATTTTATCATTGTTAAATAATTGTTAATGCTTACAAAAGTTCTGTGAAAGTGAACTTCTTTTTCTTTTCCCTTTCTGGAAGGCGAAGGTGATTGGCCGATTTGAACTGCGAAGGCGGCGTCTGAACGCATGTCTGGCTGATGGAAGGGCTGCCATTTTGAAAGCTGCTGCTTCTGTGATGCCAGGAAGTTAAAACAATAAACCAGCTTTGTTTGCCAAGTCAGAGTGACTCCACACGGCAAAACCAGGAACAAGCCAGCATGGCAGAAAAAAGATAAGAAGCATTCATTCCTGAGAAAATTCTGATTTTTGTTTTTTAAATCATAAATGAACCACCCCACACTTTAAGTAGTAGTGTCTGAGTTCTGAAGACAGTAAAATGTGTTTGTATTCAGCTTGTTAAGAGAATCCGACCGGCAGACAGTCAGGCATCTGAGTTTTGGGAGGTGGGGGAAACGCAAAGCTGATTAACATATCTGGTTTTTCATATGCTTTTGTTATTGGTCTCAGCCTATAAGCCGCATGTTTGAAAGAAACGAATGGACAATGGGCATCGTCACCACCAACATTCAAAGAAGCTAAATAGGAGAGATCCATAACTTTGACTGTAAATGTTCACTGGGATCCTGTCGTGCGACCGCAAACTTTCCCCAGAGTCCATGTACAAAGCATGGATGGATTCTTTAGCAACAGAAAGAGAGCGACAAGACATGAAAATATTCAGACATCTAGAAGTAAACAAGCTGGTAGATTGTTTTTCTTTGGAGATGACAACGTCCACTCACCACGACTATTTATATGGTCGGAGCTATTCGAGTCTGTAGGAATACTTTTCAGTTTCTCAGTAGTTCTGCCTTGTCTACCGTAATGTTCAACTACATAAAACTGGCAATGAACGGTTTACTTTTTGGCTTTATTGTGCCAAACGCTTCAGAAGTTGCACTGACCCCCCCCTCCCCCCATTTAAATGGCAGCGCCAGAAAATGTTAAACTCTCTGTTCCGTTTTGGACAAAAGTACATTTCTTAAATGATTCTGTTTGTTGTCCTGAGTGTTTTCAAAGCCTTTGCCTCATCTTTGCTATTCAAAGATTTTTTTTTATTTTTTTTTTTTAATCACACAAGGGAAATAAACAGCTCTGCAAAGCTTAGCACAAAGGTGCAAAGTTTGGCAGAGAAGCCGAAGGGGGGCAGGGAGGGGAACAAAAAAAAAGAAAAAGAAAAGAGGGCCGGGGAGTAAAAGCGTTCTTCAAATAAGCTGTGCTAATGAGCCGGCGAGAGATTTACATAGCCTGATGACTAAGGATTCTGGGTAATTAACCGTATGCAACCTCGAGGTTTAATCTCCGATGAGAACAGGCCTGGGGACAATGGCAGCCTATCAGTACCTGCATGTGGGGGCCAACAGGAGCCCGGGCAGCCCCGCTTTAACATGAGCTGCTTTTTTTTTGGCTGCAACTGTGATACTGGAGATCACAAATGGCTTTATGAAAAAAATAAAAAAGGCCTTATTACACATAGATTTCAAGAGCATAGACTGCTTTAAATGAGCTCTACCCCACCTGATAATAATACATTTAAAAAATGCAGTAGCCCTGAAGTAATTTACTGTTTGTATGCTGTATGTGTTTAACTTTTTACAAGTGACAAACTCTTCAGTCTGTAAAATGGAACTTGAATTGTTCTGAGCTCATTTCTGCTCGACTCAAACAAACATAAGCGGCGACTGAACTGACGGGAGCTGATGACACTTTTCAATATTTTGGAAAAAAAATATATATATATATATGCGTTACGGTTTCAATACATCCATTAAAACAAACAAAAGTCAAAATGTCGGTACATTTTAATAACAATAACTTGAAACGACTGAAAAGATATTTAAAAGGTTAGCTATTTACATGCTCCGCCTCTTCGTGATGCAAGCGAGTAAAACAAAATGGCGTCAGCGAGATTCTTCCGGAAGCAAACCTGGTGGAGTACCCGGACAAACCGTCACCTGTAACACACATAACCTGGCAGCATCAGACTAGAATTGAGTAATGTATGGTGAATACAACACTAAGGTCTCAACATTGTGCTCCAATATGTGCTACCGCTGATATTTCAACTCTGGTGAATTTGGTGAATGTTGTTGGTCTGAGCAAAAATATTTTTTAAAAATCTGGATTTCATCTGAACTAATTGTGTTATTTTTATTTTGTTTTATTTTTTTCACAACTTGTACAGTTCAAAAACAGTGACAAAGTCCAACACACACACACACACGCACGCACACACACACACACACACACATACGCTGAAAGGTTGGCTTAAAGCTGCGTCTGACCTCCAAGACAAAATACGCGCTCGGTTTCCAATTCCAAACCAGCGCATGACATTTACTAAAGCCATCCAAGGACTTGACTTCATTTTGAGTGAAAGCATGTCAGATTTGATTGATTGCAATGATGTAATGCTTGTCCTGGGCGCTACACAACTGTCACAAAAATAGGTTGACAGCTGGAGCAGATACTTTATCAGACTTATACAAATGGGCTTATCTGCGGTGCCTCATCCTTGATTGTATTAAAATATCCATCAGAGGATGGAGAGACCTCAGTCTTTACGGCGCCTGAAAGTATGTCAGCGCTCGCTGAGAAACTTCACTCGTAAGTAGCTTTAGAAACACACATGCGGAAAGATGGGGGTTTTTTTTCACGTTAAAACTTAAGGAAGCCGTCTATTTTTTTATTCTTTTTTGCGACCATGTCTTGAAAGGGAATTAAAAGCTGTGCTTTTAATCCTGTTCAGGATGGAGGGAGTGTGGTTGGATTTTTAATTAATTTATTTATTTTTTTAGGATGACCCGGCAGATAGAAGACAAGAGGCGGCGTACACGGTAGACAACTCGACATTCCATCACATGACCGCTACGAACACACGCAGAACGGACGGTGGTGACGACAGACTCGGCTAACACAATTTTTTTTTTTTTTTTTTTTTTAACTAAGGTAGAAACAGAAGTATCTGGAGAAAACCATTGCATGGTACACACATTTAAGATCCAAAGTAGCAACTTTCTGGCTGTGCTAACAAATCTCAAATTTACTTAGCAATTTCAGAAAAACACGTTGACGAGCGCCAATTCAAAAATAATTAAAAAATAATTATGGGTCCCAAAGGGAAATGAATTGCTGCCGTGGCAGAACTATAAATATACCCCATGTGAATGTTTACACCCATTACTGCCGTGATTTTTAACCACTCATGTGATTTTAATCGCATTTCCTATTTAATGGAAACACCGCAATTGTGTTTTTTTTTTGACATTTGCAGAATATCAAAAAAGTTGTGTGCGCATTTGTATTGGAAACACAGCTTTGCATAACAATATATCAATTCATGAATGGATGCTTCACACCATGGTTACTAATTACTTAGAGTACAACTATGGGCTTAATTTTTGAATATGAAATGATCCCACAAGGCATGAAATGAGCACTTTATAGGTAACTAACATCCTTGTTACTGATCACACCAACAATCATTAAAATCAGGGGAAGCTAAGTACATCGTTGCCGTTTCCATAGGGTTTTTATTAAGAATATAAAAGCCTGGTGCTGGTAATTAAAACACTTTATCACCTGATCCTCAGCAGGTGTGACAGCTTCTATAAAAGTAGAAGTTCGGGCAGCCTGCCTTTTTTTTTTTTTTTTTTTTTTTTTTACAGGAGATTGTTAATCCAATGCAGTGGAGGAAAGATTTCAGTAGTCATCCTAGAGAAGCAACTGTTGCTGCCAATCAATCTAGTAGTAGTTATAGTGTCATAAATTAAAGTCTATCGATCATGAAAGGTATTCGTCAAAAGTTGAAAAATATTTAAGATAGCTGCTAACCTTAGGAGAGGAAGACTTTCCAGAAAATTAAGCCCAGATTTAGACCATGCACTACGCTCAGAACGTCCAAAAGATCCCAAACGTAAAATCGAGTTTGGGAGTTCACGACAGGAGAATGGGGGGAGGGGGAAAGACCTACAGGAAAAGTTTCCCAGATAAAGCATCTTCTTTCAAAAACAATATCCTTAAAAAAGGCTTTTTCAGTGGTCTGATCTGATTCTTAAAGGTCTTGTTTTCATTAGCTGAAAGTATTAAGTTATTTTAATCGACACGAATGAAGAATTTAAAATGCCCGTTTAATTAATCTATGCAAGGTGTTTCTCTTTGTGAATTGTGAAAATAAAGTTTTCAACTATATTATAATTTAACGGATATGACTTTATATAACATTGATTCGAATTTGAGGCCATTTGTTAAACATCTAAAGCTTAGTTTTAGTGCAGGAGAGTTATCCTAAACGCAGCAGCGTTGTAAATAAGTATAATTCTGGACGTATAGCTGATTGAAATACTCAGAGCTGTGCATAAGCTCTGAGCGGTGGGCTGAAAATGTCCATTCTTATATTACTGAGAAAAAAAAGGAACATAACTAAAACCGTTAAAACTGAATAAGAGACCTTCAAAACTAAATTCAATGTCTGATGAGAAACAAAGACATCCTCACATTTTTCCACCCCAGTTAAAGTGGAAAAAAGAAAGAAGAAAAAAAAAATCACACGCAGGTACTTCACATTAGATGCACATAATTACGGACATAATTAGAACGACATATTACTCAACATCCTGAAGGAGGTTCTCCTCGTAAAAAGGTTGATTGTGACGTCTTTGTGACCCGCGCTGCAGGTAAAATCATTTAAAGTTAGGAACAAAATGTTCTGACAAGTCCTTGATCTGTCCAATCAGACGGACTAAGAAACTCTTATAGAAATTTCAGCTGATCGATATGAGCCAATCACTCAGAGGTTTTGCCGTCTGATGTTTCTTTGTTTTTAACTTTGATGTCCTCATGCGACTCTTCCCCAGCACACCAGCAAGACTTTCATATACAGAAGTCACTCCTTAATGAGCTCCTGCAGTGTTAACCTTCTAAGGATATTATTAATATTGGCTTCAATGTTTCTTCCTTTCTAGTACAAAAAGGTCTGGAAGAGGCTTTTTGTGAAATTCTCAGAAATGCGTGTCACTTTCTTCCAAGAAAAAGATAATTTCATTCCTTCTACTTCTTTTTTGGTCTCCCAATGACTACTTGCTTGCCCACAACAATGAACTTGAGTGCAAAATAGGACATCAATAGAGCCACAGATTACTCGTAATAAGGTGTAAACATCCATAGAAAATACTCATAAGTCTGACCCAGCTTTATGAAAGAAGGTCTAATAAGTTTTCTGTTGCTTGCCTCCCCTCCCATGCTGTGTAATGTCTAAGGATTATATAAAAACATATCAAGTTCGCTCAGCACTTGGACTCACTGATTCCTAATAAACAATGAATTCAACGCCAAATACTGCTCAATTGTAAAATGGGCAATTCTGGTTTCTGAAAGATTTGTTGGAAAAATTTCCGGAAAAACACATCGTCAATCTTGAGTCATCATTTGTATGTTTCCTTTTGACTTTTAACTACCGTCAGCAGCATCTGATTAGAAGACCTCAGAGTCCTAGACGGACAGAGAGGCTTCAAAAGGTCCAATATATATTTGGGAACCTCACAATGAAGTGCCTTAAAAGCTAAAGCCAAAATTTTAAAATGAGTCCTAAAATACACCGGGAGCCAATGCAGGGAGACCAGAACAGGAGTTGTGTGATCTGTTCTGTGGGTTTTAGTTAAAAGCCTGGCTGCAGCGTTTTGCACAGACTGAAGCCATGGAGGATTTACTTAGACCCACTAAAAGGCCGTTACAGTCGTCTAAACAAGAAGAAATAAAAGCATGGACAGACATTTCTAGTTCTTTCAATAACATTGCTCGCAACTTTGAGATATTCCTTAAATGGTAAAAACAACTGCGAACTAACAGTTTGCAATGATTGTCCAAAGACAAAGAACTGTCAAAGAGAACACCCAAATTTCAGAGACCATTTTTTTCGGAAGAGTTTAAAAACCTAAGATGCTTCCTGATTTCAGCAATTTTATCATCAGGAGCAACAATAAGCGTTTAACTGTGTTGTCGGTTAGCAGCAGTTAGCTTAAAAAGTGGCATCAGCATTTGGTCAAGGGTTTGTTTTCTGGTAAAGTCTGGTGGTAAGAACAGCAGTGCCCAGAATCTCCTTAGAAACAAACAAAATGGTTAACAGCAGCAATGTGATTCTAGCGCAAGTCGGCTTCAAAAATGGAGCATCTTCTTAGCTTAGGTTTGCTAGCCGGCGGACAGTCTGCGTGAAGATGTGTCTTAGCTCTGGAGCGGAGCTGAATAATTTGTTTCTTCTTCTCCCTTGGGGAAGTGGCAGCCATTGTTGGAAGCCGACGGCAATCTTGCGGAACCTATTATTCCAAGTTTCCTTCTGCAACATACCGCATAAATCAAGATGAGAGTTTATTTCTTTTACCAGGACGTAGAGGTACTGCATCCACAGGACAATCACGTACATATATTTTTGGATCCAAAACTCCTGGAGCTAACCGACTCCCTGTCTGCATGAGAGGGCGGAGGGTTTGCGCATTTTGCCACAATGACGTGGAAAAAGGCCGTTCCTGTCCTAGATATGGAGTTTTAAAGGTTTTCCTTCCTGAAACAGAGTTATGTAAAAGACGTTGTTGAATCAAATAGCTATATCAGCCTCCTGCCCTTCATGACTAGAGGTCCAACATGGCTGAAGCTGAGCATTGGAGGGTGGACAGGAAGGCGAGTGTTTGACGGTGGGTTCAGAAGAGACGGCAAAGGAAGAGACGGCGGCGAAGACGGATGTTGAAATTGGGTAGTGGGTCATCAACAGAAGACTGGCTGCAAAGGAACGTAAGTTAAACATGTGGCTCCTCTAAATATGATAGCGGCCATATTTGCTGGTCTCACCCTGAGGATGAGGAAGGTAGAATAAAACAAACACTGGATACATTAGAAGTCACTCGTTTTCTGGTTTTTTTTTTTGCTCGGTTAAGAGTAACCAACTGTCTCGTATTTTTTTCACCATGCTTATTGACATTCACTTGAACATGTAAAAAAAAAAACAAAAAACAAACAAAAAACCCCCTGTGCCTGTGGTCACCGAAAACCCCTTCCTGCACCGAACTGCGACTAATGCGCACACTGATTGTTATTCGCGATGACAGCACCAGCCATGGAGATAACAATTATTGTGGCTGTTCTGCAGTCAATCTCTGCACCAAACAGATGATTCAGTTTCCATTCTTCTGGAGGGGCCTCACGCTGCGCCTCTGAGTAAGCCGTAAATTTGTAAATGGCTCTGTGACTGAGGGCTGCCTTTTGTAAAGTGTCTGGTTAAAGGGAAGTGGCACGCTCTGTGCTTTCATGTATTTGGACCGTCTGTTCAAGTGAAAACAAGAACCCACATGTGAATGCAAAACTCCCCATAAAACAAAACAAAACACCCCACACATTCGGTACAGATTTATTAAGCCGAGAGACGAGGGAAATGAATGTCCCAAACGGCGCTTACATCAGCGTCTCCTTTATCTCGCACCTTTGACCCGCTCTGTAAATCTCTACACCTAACACTGACACCCGGCGGTGAAGGCAGAGCACTAAAAGATAGAAGAGGGAAGATAAACCGAGAAAAAGAAAAAAAAAAAAAGCTTTTTATCACTTTAGAAGAATCAGCGGCGTGGCTTAGAAAAGCTTTAAACCTGATTGGAGAATGTCACATTTACTGATCACCAATCTCTCACTCCATTAGCTGCAGTACATAAAGGACATTAATCTAAATACAGGCTGTGGAAGAGCAGCAGAGAGGTTCGACATGGAGCGAACGCAACAGGTGAACGCCTGAAATTGAGCACGATTTAATTGCAGTCAAGTTAATATCAGATTAGTTGCTTCAGACAATAAACGTTATTAATAATAATAATAATTCGTCACTGAATTGGCCTGGGGATAGTGCAACATCCCTGAAGTGCGGCAAAATAACTTGAGACATTAATCCAGTTCTGAGTGTGCCATCTGTCGTCTCTGAAATGAAAAGCTACTCGGTGGTATTATCAGGGGGAGCGGATCAGGACCAAAATGCAGAAAGAGCAAAGCAAAGAATTTGACTGAGCTGACGGGGAAGTTTGATCATAATCATAATACTCTGGGTTTGTGTTGAAGGCTATAAACACGGTTATGAACAGACTGTGAGTAGAGTATTCAAAAACTGAACCCAAGATGGAGTAAGTACTTCAACATGGTTTTATTAAAGAAAAAGTAACCACAGTGTCACACATCCAATGATGTCGAGACAAAAAAAAAAATATATAATATATATATATATATATATATATATATATATATATATATATATAAATCTGTCATTTTAAAAACCAAAATGAAAAGAATTGCACAAATTTCATCTGTAGAAAAACTAATTTTAAACACACATTTTACCAGAAAGACATTTTTTTTTCATTATACAACTTATGAAACCAACACTCAGTAGATAATGTTTCTATTTGTTAGACTTAGGGTAAAACACTTCTAGTGTTTACTGTATTTGAAAGGTTCAGCAGACAGAAAATAACAGAATAATAAAAACTTGTGTGAAAAGAAGCTCATTTTATTGAAGAAGTCCCACTTTAACGTAAACTACAGGTGTGTGTGTCTG
>NW_015113753.1:0-19712 GCF_001443285.1 Poecilia latipinna
GGCTGAATGCATCTCTGCTTTATCTGCTCATTGAGATGTTGTCTGTCGGTTGCCATGGTAACAGGTGTAATGCTGACAAAGAGTGAGAGAAAGCAGAATAGAAGTGGTTTTGTCTAGTTTTGTTTGAATTCGAATTTCTTGCATCTTCACAGAACTAGCAGAAACCGGTGCGTTCACACTGCAGCCTGAAGTGACTCAATTCCGATTTCAAGTCACTTCAGGCTGCAGTGTGAACGCACCGGTTTCTGCTAGTTCTGTGAAGATGCAAGAAATTCGAATTCAAACAAAACTAGACAAAACCACTTCTATTCTGCTTTCTCTCACTCTTTGTCAGCATTACACCTGTTACCATGGCAACCGACAGACAACATCTCAATGAGCAGATAAAGCAGAGATGCATTCAGCCCTATCAGGAGAATCAACACCAAAAAACCAACATTTCCCACACAAAAAAGTACGCAAAAACACCAAAACAGGACATCCAGTTTGTTATGTTATGTTGTCAGGCTCGATGTCTATATTGTTATTATTAATATATTTTCGCCTGAACACAGCGGTGGTTGATTAGCTGATTTAAACACCTGCTCTACTGATGACTTGGTGTGCGAGTTGTCCTGTTTTGCTGCAAACGGAACCAAAACACACCGAACTGCACAGCACATGTAGGGCCGTGCAGGGTCCTTTGGAGGGGCGGGGGCTCAAAGTAAAAAAAGGGCACACTGAAAAAGATCTTAAAACACTGTAAAACAACATAGCAACAACCCATATTAGTCCAGAATTGAATTGGATCCTACTATATCATTGTCATCATGTGGAGACAATGCAAAGCAAATGTAGTACATTTTCCCCAACAGGTATGAAGTTGCTGTTTTTGCTGCTATAAGGGGAATTCGCTCTTTCTTGCATTTTGACAGAACTAACAGAAGCCAAACTGTTTATATCGTGGAGAATTTATGTATCAAACATCAGTTTTCTCATCTTTATTTTAAGTCGTATTTGGTTACTTTTCACCAATACATATATTGGTATTGGTGAGTGGTATTGGCGGGTTGGGCATTGTTTGTCTTAGTTTTTGTAAAAGTTGGAGGGCTTACTAGAAAAAAATGGGACCTTGTATGTTTTCTGATAATATATTGTATCGGTCGGATGCATATGTTTCAAACTCAAAATATATTTATCAGCTTTTGTAGGAATGAACCCTTATGCAATAATTTTCAGAACTGATGTTCCTGTAGACAAATAAATGCTGGGAAACATAAAAGTCGCAAACAATAATAGGGTACTTATTTTTTTATTAAGACTAAAAACTAAGCAATCCGGTAAGCAGAAGTGTGCATTACAATAATATTCCATAAATATACATTCTATTCATGTCTTTAAAGGTATATAAGAGTTCCCTTTTAACTTAATTTTATGAAGGCTCATAGCTTACTGTGCAAAGTTCATAAAGGCAGTGCATGCAGAATGTCATGCCAGTACAACAGAATAAATGTAGGTGACTTTGAGAATCTTTAGCTTTAAAATGAAAGTCCATTCTGCTGAAATTTGTGGCTCCACAAACACCTTTGTACCACCTGACATCATAAAGATAGTTTAAATCCAAGACGTTTCACACACAAAAAAAAATCCTCAGATCTTATCAGTCAAAATAATCCCTAGCAAGTAATACAGAAACAGGCCTTCTTTCATTTGTCAGGAAGGCTCTTGCAAATATGTTTGTGGTTTCAAACCTTGACAAGTGACATCTTCAATGTCACTTTTTCCAAGTAAACACAAACTCCAGTGTCATGCATATAGCCCCTGCTAAGAGGGAAACATACAGGCAGGTATTATTTCACACAAAGACATGGGCAGAGTATGTTAGCAGCATTTTTTTTTTTTTTTTACCAAGACATGTCACAATCAGCTGATAATCGCAATGTTATCAATGGCATTCCAGATATACCTCCAATGTGAGATTGTGGTTGCAGAGTGCATTAAACAAAATAGAAAGTACATACACATGTTAGAATTAAGCATATCGTTGGTGTAAAGTGACTTTTTAAAAATTTACATCTGTTAAAATCTAATAACATGAAACGACAGGTGTCAGACCACTTTCAGACCAACCTTCTGCTGAAATCTGACATTACAGTTTGTACGTTGTATGTGAAATCACATGCATTAGCCCTGTAATGAACTGAAAACCATGTCAGTGCTGTTTATTAAAGGGGTTTTAGTGACTTATATAGCAGCTATTGTGAATCTTGTGAAACAATATGAAATGCCTATACTTGACAAATATTTTGTCTTACATATAGAAAGTTTACTTTTTTTCATATCGTCCACCAGGTGGCAGAAGATATTCATGTCAAGCATTATTTTATTTATTTATTTTATTTTGGCACATGATTGTTTGATCTTCCACTGAGATCAGTGATTTGGCATTAGATGTTTTCTCTGTCAGTGTAAGGTGGAGGTTACAAAACATTCCCTTGATTTCTCTTCTTCAAAAGTTATATTATTGCATGATTGATTGAGCTACTGATTAATTGTTTGATTAGAAACGGTTTGGTCCAAAAATGCGTAGGCAAAAGAAACACAAAATAAACAAATAAAAGTCACCGCAGCAAAGAGTAAAGTGCAGTTGACCCAGATATAAGCTTCATACAGCGTCTTGCAAAAGTATTGACACCCCCTTGGACATTTGCACACGCGTGATTACTTTTGGAAGGCATTGTGGACCGCTGTTTCTTTTTACACCAAACTTCTTTGCGTTTGTGCTTAATTTAATTTTTACTGGTATTTTCCATGGTGCTAACAGACAAGACGTTTATTACAGATGTATTCATTTTAGCTGAAATCAAGACAAGACGCCCAAACATCTAACTGCAGTTTCAGCTGATAATGCCTTCCTGTTTGCTTGATTAATGGCTTTTAGAGTAAGAAAAAAAAAAGAACCTTAGATATAGTTCTTAACCACAAAAAAACGTGGCTAGAGGTTTGTGTAAACACAGGCTACATGCTAACATTCAAAATGCAAAAATGAAATTTGCTACTAGCTTTCAGTCAAGTGCTAAGTGGTATTTCTTTCCTAACAATCTACAGCATAGCTCTGACTACGTTAAAAGGAAGGCAGGTAAGGTTCAGGGATGACGTTACAGTCCATCATGTCCTTGAGGGTCCACAACAGCTACTTCAGCTGTCAGCTTGGTTAAAAATTCATTGCATTGATTTAATGTACAGCAGAGATCCAAGTGTCGTCCCCCTGCTTTTTTTTTTTTTTTTTTTTTTTGTGGGCACCCTGGTTACAGTGCTGTGTTTGGAAAGAGTCAATATAAATGCACTGTTCCTCCTGCTTGGCTGGGATATAGGAATACAAGAAGAGTAACTTTTGCTTGTCGGGAGCCCTTCAAAGTAAAAGCCCATCGTCCACAACAAGAAATACCAAACTGTATCTCCGTGTGGGGGAGGAGGGAAGTAACGAAAGTGTTTCAGTAGCAGCAACGCAACAAGAAAATGCTTATATAATTTAAATCTGTTTTGGTGTCAGTAAAATAATTCACTTTGACGCACCCAATCTTACATGGTTTCCAGCAACTTGTAACCAACAAAACCATGATGGATATTAATTTGTAAAGAGCCTTTAGCGCTCCAGTTCCTCTGCTTTGGGTCAGTATTCAAAATCAGTTTCAGGAGTTATTTCCATTAAGAGGACTAAAAGCATTGTCTGGGCAGAGCCACATTAGTGTCCTTTTCCTGTAAACGGAACATCCATCCATCCATCCATCCATTTTCTGAACACCCTTGTCCCTCAGTGGGGTTGGGAGGGGTGCTGGTGCCTATCTCCAGCTAACGTTCCGGGCGAGAGGTGGGGTCACCCTGGACAGGTCGCCAGTCTGTCGCAGGGCAACACAGAGACACACAACCATGCGCACACACACACTCACACCTAGGGGCAATTTTAGACAGACCAATTAACCTAACAGTCATGTTTTTTGGACTGTGGGAGGAAACCGGAGTACCCGGAGAAAACCCACGCATGCACAGGGAGAACATGCAAACTCCATGCAGAAAGACCGGGGCCGGGAATCGAACCCAGAACCTTCTTGCTGCACGGCAACAGCTCTACCAACTGCGCCACTGTGCAGCCCCGTAAATGGAACAATTTTTTATTTTTTATTTTAAATAGAAATGTGTTCTCGTTAAAAGTGTTACTTGGTATTAACAAAACTATTTACAAAAAAGGCAATTATTATAAAGTTGATCTATTTTGAAGAGCTACCAAATAGATATAGCTGTGATAGCTGCACATTCTGCACCTCTTCCTGTCTCTGCATAGGCATGCAGGTGTTTTTAACTCCCTTTTAAAGGGCGCTAAGGTATGACTGCCAAAATCCTCTTATAGTACATATTCAGGCAATCGGTTTAACTTCACATACATCCTTTGACTGAGAATTGGTTAAATATGTAGCAGGTATGTTTGTTTTTTGTCTCTGTTGAATCCAGCCCATGTCCTTTGTGACATCCTGGGTTTTTCCTTGTGTGAATACTTGCCAACCAGACTATGCTTAAATATTTTATTCAGAAATGTCAATATTAAAATGCTACAAAAGTTCAGTAACAGAATCGCACTTTACACGTCACAGAGATCCGTTGGAGATCTCTCTGAAGCCGCTGCTTTCGGCCCACCGGCTGGGTGGATCCTCTGAAATGTTAAACTTCCAATCTTTTATGTGTGCACGCTCGTTATCGAGGTCACTCATTTTGATTCCAGCCCTCTCTTGGTGGTTGTTCATAACTGGGGCCTGTTCGTTGGCCAAGCTTTGCGAGCTGATTTTTTTCAGCCTGTCTTCATGGTGTGCTATTTTGTCCGGTGTGGGTCGATCAGCTTTTGGATGGTTTCTCAGTGGTGCAGGTCCGAAGTCCTGTTGACTTGGCAAGGCCACATAGTTTCTGTGGCCGGATTTAAAAAGCACCGACTTGTTGATCTGTTGCTTGCTGCAAACCGGGATTTTATTAGTCTGTATCGTGTTGGCGTAACGTGAAAACCAGTCCCGCTTGAAAACAGCCTGTAGCTGCTCCACCACTGTGGAGTTCCTCTCTGCCACATTTTCTGGATGACTGATCACAAGGCCTGCTCCTGCGTTATAGTTGAACTCTTTCCCCACCCAGTCAAGGTTGCCTGTCAGGAAACAGAGCAGAGAAAGAAGAAGGATGATATTGCAATAAGATGCAAATATTGATACAGTTTTATGTACTGATGATTTATTGAGGGCTTTATGGACTGTTGTTGCATTTAAGCAGACTTCTTTAGCATGCATTTTAATTGGAAACCAAACTCCACATGTCCAACAGTGCACTGAACAGGATTATATGTAACATCTCGGTTTCATTCGACTGAACCAAAAGTCAAGAGGAGTGACAATCTGTTTGGAGAAAAAAAAAAATCCACAATCATTTGGCTGGTTGACTGCACAAAGGCAAACGCTTACCCACAATCCTTACTCAGAACAATTGAGTCAGATAATAAACAATATTGTGGTTGTGATGACCACTGCATTTATGTTAGTCACTTCAGACATCCAACAGTTTCAATAAATGGTTACTTAAAAACATAACCAATCTTATGTGGCATATCTGTTGGAAGATAGCTGTAAGCATTCACAAAGGCACTAAGAAAGATAATATCCAAAACTGCCTTTCATGTCATGTATGCTTGTGTTTAAAAAGCAAACTCATGCTTTTTGAGAGCAGTGGTGTCAAATTCACAGTGTTCTGCTGTGACTTTGACCTTTCAGTGACATCAGGGTCTTGTTAAATTTTTCACTTCAGTTTCAGCTGATAATATGGGAATGAAATTTCAATACTCTATAAGAGCCCAAATGACCTGATAATAATTAGCCGCATTAAATAGAACATAGGCCATGCTGTCAGTTGCACTTTGTGAATTTCAGGCATTCAGCATCTGGAGGTGAGCAACACAGGGCAGCATGGTACGCTAAGTCAAAAACAACAATAGATATGCTCCCAGAAGAAAAAGACATTCTCCCAGATGATTGGGAGAGGACCTTTGGCGCTTTGGAGTTTGGGGATTTACAAAAGTTTATAACAAAAATATAGATCTTGATAAAAATGAATCGTAAAGTGCTTTAGATAAAGATGCTTACAGATTCTGTTGTCTCATGCGGTACGAGAGAAGTTGTAACAGTAATAACTCTGCAGATGAGCTCACCTATATAAACGGCTCTGTCTGTAACCATAAATCTATTGTGATTCATTCCACTGAGATCGCTGTCCCTCTGCACTTTGAAGAACTTCTACACACACAAACAGAGGCACACAATTATAGAGTGAGCGTACAGCGCATATACAGGAGCTGAAAATAGTACAGAGTGGTGTTGCACTCACAGCTTCCAGGGAACAGTTGGCCTGCTCCATGCAAAGGCTCTTCAGGGACCAGATGAAGTTAAAAGTAAGAGGATGAGTTTCTTCCCAGCAACTTATCAGCAGACGGATGTGGACCTTCCTCAAGATCAGCGCCTCTCTTAAAAGGCCGTCGATACGAGACCAGTACCTTGGCACCGATGCAAAGGAATCCACAGGCATGGAGCCAGACAGACACACAGAGAAACGCAGAGAATGATAAATCACTTACAGGTCAAAGCAATGCATTCAAGTTATTAATGGTCAATCCTTGCCAAAAACAGCGTGGAGTGGCAGACAGGCTCTAACCGTTGCATGTCGAGGAGGAGGGGCAGATAGTCAATAGTGGAGATGTAAATGAAATGGCGGGCCTGCTGGATGACTGCGGAGATTGCTTCCAGATCGCTGCTGCGATCCTTGGTGATGAAAACATGTGGCGAGCTCTGTCAACAGAGAAGAAGCAGAGTGCAAATACAGTTAGGTTGCGTTACGACTGCTGGACTGGGAATACGCAACTGCTGACTGCGTGCTGTACTCTGAAGATGACATCAGAGCGTTGTGTAAATAGTTTATTACCGGAGAGACTAGAACAAGGATCTTGATGATGAGCAGAAATCCTTTGAAGGGTAATGCTTCTAATATAATGCTAATGAACAAAGACCACTTTAGTCTGAAATTTACATCAGTGCCGGCCTATTTATAACGTGGGGGAAAGAAAATACCGAATCGTATATGTGGTTGTAATCCTTCAAATTTAGATTCTGTTGTAAAGTTATTCTTTTGCTGAATATATTGAACACATACTCAGGTTACAACCACAAAAGCCAATGTATTTAATTGAGATTTTATGCAATAGACTATCACAAATTAATTAATTATTGTGAAATGAAAATGACAGGTGTCTCTTTACATCAACTTAAATCCCACATTTGCTTCTCTTTGGCAAATTTCCCATTATGTTATGACTTGAGGATTCTGGATAATTAATTTTGCTAAAACATAAATTAAATGTTACATTCATCTCATTTGACAAATGCAAAAGTGACACTTTGGTTGAACTCTGACATGTCAATTATTATCCAGTGAAAAGCCTCAAGCCTAAGAGACTTCTCAAATCACTGGCTTTAAAATTCAAGTTACGCTCCGAGTCTTTTTATCGTCACAAAGTTTGTGACTCAAGTCAAATTGGCGTGACTCTGTTGTGCGTCTCTGCTTGCTAAAATAAACTGGAGTCGATTAATTTCATGCCCTTTATCATTATCAAAATTGTGTTTTGTCGTCTCAGTGAAGCTAATAAAAAAAAAAACACACAAAAAAAACTGATACTCTGTAACTTACGGAGATGTAGGTTTCAACTTTTGTTTGGTTAACCAAGAGACTTCCAGGTTTCTCTTTGCTAAAGAAGGGAAACAGACGCTTGGACCAAAAGGTGGGGATGAAGGTTTTATGCTGAAGCCCCCAGTAGAGGCTGAAAATCTTGTGCAGGTCCAAAGCCAGAGGTTTGCAGTCGTACACCACCACACCGAGCTCCTTCCTCTGCGGAACAAGTAGAACACAATTAGACACACAACCAACATCAACTACAGTTGTATTCACTTTCTCATAAAGCTCATTTATCAGATTAAAATTACCGTCAAAAAATAACTACCTTTCAGCTGGTACTTTTCAGCAAACCCATATTTCTCTATTATAAATGTTTTATTGTATATTCCAATACAAAAGTGTAATATTTTCTGTACTATAAACAGAAAATCATCATAATTAATAGGAAGAAAAAGGCTGGAAAATACTAATCTGTGAGGATTTGGTTTTTCTGTGTGTCAGTTTAGTTCCTGTGTCATCTAGTCTGCCCTTGATAGTCTTCCCTGTCTGATCCTTGTCTTTGCTGTCTTACGTTTTGTTGTTTCACTGCCAGTGCTAAAGTTCTTGTTACTTCGCTCACTTGTGCTGCCTGGACTGCGCACTTGCTCTTTATACTCATTAAATCGTCAAACTAAGTGCTGCCTCACCTCTCTGCTTTCGGGTCCGAACCTCACACACTTCACTTTGTGGATAAAGTTCCAGAAATGCATGGAGTTTCAATGATATTCTAACTTATTGAAAAGATCTGTAGCTATTTATTTATTATGACATTTTCTTTTCTTTTCTTTTGTTTTATTAAACTACGTTGAATCACCTCCTGAATAAATGATGCTTAACACACACTTGCTTTGCCTCCTTTTCTGCAATATTATGATCATTTCCCTCCACACTTTCCGCTTTTGTTCATGATGTACTTTGAGGTGGGTCTACATTACGGTGGTCAGAGATCTCCAGTCCATGCTGGCGCTGCCGATGTAGAAATGCTTCCTGTCGACGACCCAGAAAGATGACTTGAGGAAGCCTTTGG
Source organism: Poecilia latipinna (assembly GCF_001443285.1). Classification (NCBI taxonomy): domain Eukaryota; kingdom Metazoa; phylum Chordata; class Actinopteri; order Cyprinodontiformes; family Poeciliidae; genus Poecilia; species Poecilia latipinna. Next base: position 8,795 of record NW_015113753.1, read on the forward strand.
TTAGGGCTGTCATGTTCACCTCGTGAACCTCAGCGTCTGCAAAATTGGGAGGGGAAAAAAAAAAAAAGAAGAAATGAAAGTACACGTTGAAGCCAATAAAAGACAGAAGCAGGTTGTTTATGACATGAACAACAAAGCAAGAGACTAACTGAGAAACACGCGCATATTTAATTACTGACAGATTAAACATGTAGACGCAACATGTCGTGTGTTTAGCTAAAAGCAGGTGAAGCGTAGAAAGCAGAAGGGTAGAGCTGACCGTGATTGTCTGCGAGCGTCTTCAGCTCTGCTGAGTCGAAGTCTCCTGTGGAGATCTTCAGCTGGATTCCTTTGTCTTTCAGTCCCTGCAGCCTGGATAGCAGAGCCCTGCCCTGAAACAACCCAATACTGTCTTATTAGTGTTCTAATAAGACGGTTCACTTCCTAAACTTATGTTATTAATGCTGTTTATCCCATGTAGAGAGCTACAGTGTCTGTGATGTTGGTTTTGATTTCTGCTCCCAGTGATAGTCATGGTTATTAGTGTTGTGGATGCACTTGCCAAGCAAAAAGTCTATTTTAAAACTACAAAGAGTGCACCGACGGCACACAAAGAACGATGCGATGGATCACATTTATCCAACAAGGCGACGGATCACTTTGAGAACGGCAGTGAAACGATCTCTCTCTAGTGGCGAAGCTTTATTTTGCACTGAAAGATAACGCTCACTAAGAAGCTTTCAAAACACAAAGCTATCATCTTGCTGTTTAAAATTCAAAATCAGTAATTAATTCAGCATCTTTTATTGGCTACATTTCAGTTACGTCTGGCAAGAATACAATTGTTAATGTAAAAAAAAAAAAAGTAGCCAGAAAAAATTGTTGGGTTTTTTTTTTTGTTTTTTTTTTTTGCTTTTGAGGCCTTTGCTGTTGCACTGAAACCAACAACTGAAACATGAGCAGGGGAATATAAAACAGACAGTATATGTATCAATGAACATCGCAACCTGTGCGGTGTAAAGTGTCTGACAGCTTGTGTTGTTTCACCTGAACGGCAGCAGAGTAGAAGTTGGACTCGTAATCGAAGGGACTGAGGAGCCACACGGGGGAAACGATCTCTACATCAACTCGAGCTTTGTCCAGTAAGCTGTTGAGCCCTGTGGAGAGAGGTAGGTGGAAGGCGCTGTCGTCCGAGAACCACATGTCCGCTGGGATGTTCTCCACAAGCACGATGCTGTGGAGAAAGATGGTATAAGCAAAACTGCCTTACGTATGAACAGCATCAGGCTCAGATTTGCTTCATATATGTCTTTTTTTTCTTTCGCTTAGTTTCACTGCAAGTGTGGGATATTAGTTCATTTTCATGTGTAATAGGTGTTGGCTCTGTGGATCTTCGTGTCCTTAACTTGTCTTTAGTCATCGGCTCTGATTCATGGCTGACGGTCGTCCCTTCTGTTCCCCTGATGTGAGGAGCCGAATTTCTCCTCGTTTCCCTGCTTGACTGACCGAGTCCGGGTGTTTATTACAGTGTGTCAATTTCAGACAGAATTAATGAGGTCCACAGTCTTTCAAAATGTAATTACCCGTTATACCTTCATGGCAGAATTATACACACTGCTAATGAAATAAGATTTTTTTTTCTTTTTTTTTTTTTTACCTTCAACCACAAGGCAAATTAGTTAACAGCCTTCTTCTTCCTTCATCTCTGGATCATTTGCTTAATGAGTGAAATCAAATTTTTCCATACACACACACACATGCCCCCAGATTCCGTTAAACATTATTAAATTTTGCACAAGATTGCCTCTAGCAAATACCGGGAACAGCAGTGGACTGATGAGATGAGAGCAATGCCAGCTTCATTACTTCATTTGGGGTGTGATATGCTTGCTTGCTGCATTTCTGCTGCTCACTTCATGTTAACATTAGGGAATTTATTTTGGTCTGTCTGTGTTTTCTACCACATGATATATTTTAAAGCAGATGTGAGCAGAGTATTGCCAATACCAATATACTGATACTTTTTATTTACAAAGTAAGTTTCATATATCGTTACCTTTGGGTGTTTTTGTGGGGGGGTTTTTCCCCATAACCTTAGGGCAGACTTCAGACAAAATTTATAAGTGTCTACAAAATGTCAGCATGACTAACAGAAGCAATAGAAAAATAACACATATTTTGTTCATTTTTCCTAGATAAAGTGCAGGAAAAATGATCTGAGAGCAAATCAAAACAAAATCTTTTTTGAGGTAGATTTGAGAAACTACAATAGAAAAATGAAATAAAATTTCACGAGGAAATCTGAAACTAAAGTATCGATCTTACCATGCTAGTTTTGATCCGATACTCTAAGTCTTAGTATTGATTCAATCGATATTTTGGATCGATCCGCTGAACATCTATTTCAGAACAATCATCAGCTGTTCGGAGAAGAACAGCAGTCATGTGCACGTTGAGGAAATATACACAGCTGCAAGTTTGGTTCAGTAGATTGTATGAAATAGGCCGACATGCTCCGTTAGATTCTCTGCACGAATGTAGTGGACTATATGATAAACACTAGCTTAAATATTAATGTTAAATGATGGGGAAAAATGGACTCCATGGTTGCCGTTTAAGCCTTAGTGTTTGGAACTTTCATAAACGCATCATTTAGAAAAATCAAGAATTTTTCCTATATTTCACAAAGTTCTTTGAAATTAAATCAACAAGAAAAGGAAGTTTGCAAAACCTATTTCTGTTGCCATTTTCAAGCTCAGCACTATTCAGAAACAGATGCTGAATTAACGACGGGATTAAACAACAACTTTGGCCAGCCAAATCTTTAGAGAGAGTAAAAAATAGACAAGCAAGCAACTGTTTTGTGTGGGTGAACAACTTTACTGCAATCTTCGCTGCTTCTTGGTTGATCAAGCAACTGGATAAAATGTTTTCCGAGACTCTTTCATAACCACTTCTGACAAGGAAACGATTTCGGTGACATTTGGCCGGAACTAAAAAAAAAAAAAGCGTAATTTAATGGAGATTGATTTGCAGTTGCTTCTCATTAAAGTTTTTAAATCTCATCAAATAAATAATCGGGGCATGGATGGTTTGGCTGTCTGTATGACTCAAAGGTTAATTTGGTTAACTACAAAATGATGCTGCCAATATCCTGACAATGTGTCACAATATTACAGCCTAAATCAGCAGAGGGCTCTCTACTGAGCCAGGGTACTGTCACAAATTTATTGCACGCAGCCAAATTAGATTTGAGAACTGGATTCTTTCCAAACTCACACAAACAGCATCAATATTTGGTGTAATTCTGTATCCCACTGTACACACATGGGCTATTTATAGTCATTTAGTTCATTTTTTCCATGTTATCTATGTTATTCTCACTTTCATCCTTTCCTGTTGGTATGCCCGCTTGCTATTTGTACGATTTTTATGCTGCTGAGTTTTATTTTGTTATTCTTCTTGACATATTGTTGGATGATCTGTTGATCCATTGATACTGATTAGATTTGAACATATCCAGCAGTTAGTGAAGGAGAGCACACTTTAGCCATGGAGGGATTGCTTGCTTGTTTGGCTTCAGTAAATGTATTTTATCATGATAGACAAATGTTCAAGATGCATTTCTCTTAGTCGGTAAGCTCTTTGTGGATAGCGGCAATTAAAGGTCTGGACGATTTAGCTGACTTTGTTCATTTGCTGCTAGGGTTTGGTTGGGTTCGTTTGTAGATAGTCTAACTTGGTTCAGTGGGTTTATTTGCTCCTTGGGTTTGGGTTTCTGTTTCTTTAGATTAATTGCATGCCTGCTCCTATGACATTTTGATCCTCTTTTTTTGAGCCCTGACTTTATTTGGTGGATGAACCTGCCAGAACCAGTAACTGTACCAGACAAGAAGTGGCATCTCTGTGTCCACATAGCCAGAACACGACTCAAGGACATTATGGTCAGAAAATGTGTTTTAGGTGATAATGTAGTGGAATCAAACTGAGAGGCCAGTTGCCAGCTCTCCTTCTCCCGAATGTATTCCTGGCTAAAGTAGAGCCGAGTCAGTCTGTGGAAGCTGGCCAAGGGTCAAACTGTTTGACTCACACACTGTTTAATAATAATATCACCCCTAATGTCCTTATGGAAATGGCGGTCAATAAGTTCAGTGAAGAAATGGCGTCAGTGTAAAACTGGCCAATAGATTCTGTAAGGTTTGATTTCTTTAACTCTAAAGTACATGAAACGAAAAGTATTTTCTAGCAACCCGTACCTCAGATTGTGAACACGCAAACAAGCTTGGGCAGCTACAGTTTCTGCCCCGCAATGATAGAAAACAAGGATGGATGGAGAGCAAGTAGAGGAAGGCGTAATCCTATTGAGAAACAAAATGCACTGAGTCTTCTCTAATGGCTTCGAGGTATGATGAATAGTGATTGTGACTGGCTCAAACACCCAGACAGGGCTCTGTATAAAAATCAGACAAAGCAGGGAGGCAGTGGTTGTTTATCCCTGCAGAAGATTCATTGATTTATGTGGCCCGCGCTGTCTGTGGCTGGTTCCCTTCCTCTGTAACCCGTCTGTGCAGTCATGGGTGCCATTCAGCCCCAGCAGCAAACAAAGCAGTTGGGTAAACTTCATGCTGCATTTGTGTGTAGAAACGGTCAAACAGGAAGAGAGCGAGAATGTGACTGAATGGAAAAAAAAAAAAAAAAAAATTCTTTAAATGATACATTTCACAATATCACACAGCTGTCAGAGCAGATATGTTTCCATATCAAACATGTAGCACTCAACATAAAAATCAGTAGTGAGTGTAAACATGCGGTATAAATTTGGGCCATGTGCTTGCCTTCGACTACTGGAGCACTCTCACACTAACAACCTGGGATCCTGCTGGAAATCACAGCGTGGCCGAGTCTGCTCTTGACATCGGATGTAAATTTTCTGCCCTCTCTCGAGCCGCCCTGAGCTCTCTGTGTGCAGCAGCGAGAACATTAACACGCAGGCTTCACAGCTGCCTCCATCCTGCTTCACACAAGGTGTTCAATTTAGTTTTACCAGGAAGGAAAATACCACAGGGGAAAAACATTCCATTCAACGGGTGTTCTTTATTTGATGCTAAAAGCCTCGACAAGCTTGCATGATTTTGTGTGTGTGTGTGTGTGTGTGTGTGTGTGTGTGTGTGTGTGTGTGTGTGTGTGTGTGTGTGTTGGACCATTTTTGCTCTTACATTTTTGCTGATAGTGAAATATTTTACACATTTTGAACAAATTAATAGAAATACCAACACTACATCTGTTTTGCAGAAAACCAAAATGAGGAGTATAAGTAATTAATGACATTTATATCAATGTTAATTGGAGTTATGGATGCAGGGCAAACCTGTTCACCTGGGTTTTGTTACGTAAGGTTGGGTTTGTGCTATTGGGGCAGAAGTTAGGCAAACTTTGGGTCAAGAATTTCGGCCTAGAGTGAAATCAGTTACTTTCACTTTATTTTCATCAATTTAAAAGCTTAAAGGGGCAGTATTGTGTTTTCGAGTCGCACTGTGCCATTTTGTAGCACAATCAAGAAACTATGTTACTTTCAATTGTCATAAATATACTGTTTATAACACCTAGAAATTGGGTCCCTGTCTCTTTAAAAACTGCTCTTTCTGAATCTTAAAGAAGTCATCATAACATGGCTCCTTTGTCAACCCTTTAACAATGTTTTCACCAGAGTTGCATTGAGAAGTAGTGGCTCATATAATGAGCTCAGCTCATACACAGTTCCACCAGGTGTTTGCTAATTCTTGCTGGCTAGTCTGAAGGAATTGATTGGGGGCGCCACAGGGGAGGGCTGCTCTGGGAGGCAGAAGTTTGGAAGCTTAGAAACTGCAGGTCTGAGGAGGAGCTGCGTCTCGAAGGTGGAGCTAGGTCCAGCCAGGCATTTGGCACAGCTGAATGGTTGCCATGGAGATTAAATGATTTATCAAACATGGATGAAAGGTATGTTTTTAATGAGGGAATAACACTATAGCATCATATAAAATTTAAAAAATTCAATTTTACATAATACTGTCCCTTTAAGAAATTAATTAGGTTAATTTTCCTTCACTTTTTAAACTACTTTGAGTAATTAATTGACTTTACTGTTTGATAAGTAGGATTAATTGAATGCATGCATGACTCAATTTAAATAATCTATTTTTTCTAAAGAGCCTCAGGACGACATTTGTTATAAATTGGCGCTACATAAATAAAACTGAATTTAACTGAATTTATTATTGAATGAACAAAGTTCTGATGAAATTGTGTAATTTTACTCCGCCGAAGGCCCACGGAAGCAGAATGGGGAACAATAAAGCTCCGGTCTCTTTCTCTTGGGACACAGCTGGTAACTCATCTCACCACGCCATCACAACAGAGCACAAAGAAAATCTGCATAGGAAACACAATTATAACATCACAGTAACTCCTGAGTCATTGGTTGTGAGGCTTCAGAAAGCTTTTTCGATGACGAAAGTACATTAGCAGGAACAAAGCAAGAGTCGAAGGTCTGCCGTTTTTAGATTATTCAGAGGAAATTAAGTTAATCATTCAGTTGAGCTACACGTTTGCTTTAATGAAGAGCTTCACTGCTAGCCTGTGTCCCTTCATCAAAAAGCTTTTTGTAATTATTCATTCAATGCCTCTTAGTTCTCTGTTTCAGTTGCACTGCAAACATTATCATTAACCATACGAGTAGCAGGGCACACGTGGAAGTGTTACACGCGGATTTCTGGAACTTCCTTTGAGTGCTCTTGAACGAACGAGACCCCCGTCATCCCTGACAGCGAGCCAATAAAAGCTGATGAATCTATTCACCAGCCTCGTCTCCCTCCATCTGGCTCACCCTTCTTCAACCTCATTCGTATCTCTCAGCGTGACCCAAGGGGATGCTTCAGTGGACAAGAAAACTTCATTCAGCTTCACAAGTTGGGATTTTGCTTTCAGCCTCAAGTGTGGGGGGGAGAAGGATGCCTGGTTGAGTTCCCTGAAAGGATGTTAATGGTTGATTTGAGGAAGAGAAGAAGAAGAAAGAGAGAATCGATGGCCACAGACATGAGTGATGAAGGAGAGAGAGAGAGAGAGGGAGAAGCAATCTGAGGCGGGATGCTAAATTGAACGCTGAGGGTCTAATGGTGGAGAACCAGCAGGAAGTGTAGGAGGAGAAAATAAAATCTGCTGTTTCAGCTCAACACCTGCTGATTAGCCGCTTTCACTCGGGACCACCAGGACGTACTGCGGTAGTTTTTAGACTGCCCTTCCCGGGATTCATATTCTTACATTTTACATGGACTGTATAATTTTTTCAAAAGTTTTTTTTTTTAAACTTTTAGAGCAGATTAGAGGAAGGCTGAAGTATCTACCACATGGCCAATTAATGAGAAAATGAAACTAGACAGAATTTTTTTGTTTCCAATCCAAAAAGCAACTGCACACAGTTGACACTCAAAAGTGAAGACATAGTACAGTCTTCACTTTTGGCATTCAGGTAGAGATGACAGACATCTGATTGACCGTTGACATTTTTCAGTGACTCTGTTTCTGAATAATAAAATGCTTTTGACACATTTTAGTGTTGTGCTACATCGGAGAGCTCCCTGCTGTAACATTTTTTCACCGACTACAAAATAAACTGCACTCACTAAAGCGTCATGTGATCATTGTAGCAGTGATGCCTGTAAACCAAACATAGTTCAGGATTCCTTCTGTTTTATTATTCTTACATAGACAGTAAACTCAAGCTCAGCACAAGAGACTTTCTTAGATTATTTCACAGCAAAAGATTTAGTCAATGACCTATAATCGCCCACTTAGGAGGGAGATTTAATTTTGCCTTTCAGTCTGGAGTTGAGCCTAAGCAAGATAATTGAGTTTGAGTAAACAATTTGTTTCAGACCAGAAACAAGAATTGCTTCATCCGTCTTCCAAAGCCCCAGCATCTTGTCAGTCATTATCGATTGCTCTGAACTTAATGTTCCTCAAGGTTTCATCAGAGAGAGAGAGAGAGAAAGAGAGAGAGAAAGAGAGAGAGAGGAGTTTTATGGTTGGTAGACGATATTTATCATTTATACAACAGTGACTGTCAGATTTTAATGTGAAAAATGTTTGTGTCAAACACCGTCGTGATAGTTTTTATGCAACCTTCTGGGTTTTAGTAAATATTTTTTTGTTGTTGTTTTAGAGGAAAATGGCAACAGAAACATTTCGAAATACAACCCTGGCTGCCGAGTTTATTATCTTGCCATTTATGTCGATCTACAGAAAAATGCGTGTTATTAAGCAGGTCTAAAACTGAGGAAGTGAAGCAGATCCCTGCTCTTGTAAAGTAAAGTTCCAGTTTGAATACCACGTGTGCATTGGGATGAAGGGTGTGAAATTCACAGTGATCAGCTTCATCAGGACTGTGACGCTATTGGTCTGTGATATCGCCAAGTATTTTTTATTTATGTTTAAACTGACCATCTGTGAATTAGCAAAACTAATGTCCATATTTCTGCGTTTAACCTCTGTAATCACTTAGTGTTAAACTTGATTCTGTGGAAAAATGCTCTATTATACAGTTTATTTGATCGATAAATTGGTCATTTTGTAAAGATGATGTTTATTTTTACTAATTCTTTGAAAATGGTGGCCAGCAACATATGGGTTCACTACAACAATGCACATACACTCACAGCTAAGGACAGACCAAGTAACCTAGCAGTCCTGAGAAAATGCAAAGTCCATGCAGAAAGACCCCGGGCCAGGATCTGAACCAAAAATTGGTTTAAATCAATACTTATTTATATTTATGTACCGTTTTTTTTTTTTGGCAGCTCCACCAACTGATCACTGGCTTCAGGTATCGGAACAGAAGCGTCACAAGAAACCTCTGCTTCAGCAGATCTCACCTGCAGTTACTGGAACACTCTTCCTCCGTTTCTTCATCTTCTCCCCAAATATCCACTGCCGAGAAAATCAACGCCATAAGCACAGCGAAGCAGCACACCAAGGCAAATATCACAATGCACTTCTGCTGAGACTGCAAGAAAGATGGACAAAAACAACAACAAAAAAAAACACCAGATCGATTACTGAGGTTTATTTTCTGCTCCTGAACACTACTGTAAAAAAAAAAAAAAAAAAAAAAAAAGCCTGACCAAAGTTCCCCAACCTTAGCTTCTAATAGCTGGCTGGCTGACAGAACTGATTTACTGCACAGCTCTGCAGGTCACAGCATGATGGAGGAGAGTTCAACACAAGCCTGTTGTGTCATATGTGACCTCAGAACATCATATCTAAATTTAAACACGTTGCATGAATAAAGATGGATAACGGCACTTAGCAGAAAATGATGAAAGCAAGACAAGATAAATCACCTGCAGATTTTAAGCTGTTTTGGTCAAGAATGCAAAATGTTTGGACTCATTCCAGTATGGCCGAGAAGGAACTGGGCTTCATTATGATCTGTAGTGATGGTGAAAACTGGAAGGGCGCTGAAATACCAGCTGATGTAGCTGCTCATCGTCATCTCCGCTTTATACATCATTTCTCGTCTTTACAAGCAACTCATATAAAGTACTACATAACATGGTTAAACATTTTAAAGACACGCGAAACAAAAAGAAGGTGCAGCGATTTAAAAAGAAATATAACTTCCAAATGGGTAGATGGACGATTAGAAAAAAGAAAAATAGGTTTTCTGCCACGCTAATTAGGAAAGAATACATTGATAATGAGAAATTAAGTATTGCTTATTTTGTTAATCTAGTTTTTTCAGAGGTCATTGCAGCTTTTAGGAAAAGAACACAAACTATCTGGAGCCCAACCTTTACAAACAGAGCATAATCCATTATTGGTGACAGGAGGTGGGAATCTGTTCCTGTTTCTTCCAAAGGATTTGTCCCTGGAGGAACAGAAGACCTTTGAAAGAGATGTAATATATTCTGTTGGAGATCGTTACGAGGAAAACGCCTACAATTCTAGCGTGTGGTGTGATTTTTGGCTTGGTAACATCTTGCTGTAGATCTAAATTCTATATTAGATTTATCCTTTTTTTTCATGTTTTTGTTGGTTTTGACATTTTCCATGTACTTTTAATTCAGCCAGGCCTCTGCTGTGTCTCCAGTCGCAGTTTCTAACACTGAACTTCTCTTCTCCACCCAGCAGTAGATGTGCATCTGTAGGTGATCCAGTTTCAACTGGGTGTAACAACAAATACTGTGCTGTGGCAAGGACCGGGTAGTTATCGCTCCCTCTTGTTTACTCCCTCCAGAACATGTTAGAACGATTGTAATGAGGTGGCCTTCTGCAGGCTGGGTTTAAAGTGGAGGTGAAGGATGAGTATGGTGGAAGCAGGAATGTTTTTTTTTTTTGTGTGTGTGTGTGTCCACATTTTGGCAATACATGGCATGTCAAGCCAAAATATCAGCCTTTAATAGTCTGAGCTCATTGAAGACTGAACCATTATTTACTCCTGGGTGAGTTTCTGAAATTACATAAACCATCTATATTTTCATAGGTTGACAAAATCCCTTAAACAAATAAACATTCACTTTATGTAAAATTCTCAGCTTTCTTTTGTATCATAAACAGAGGTTTGATGTTTTACACTTGTTGCCCGACGACTCCATACAATAAGTCAGAAATGGAACAATGAATTAATTAACTCTAAGATGTTTTTCTTTTTACTTTATTTAAAGTCCAGTAATTTTACAAAGTTTTTGTTTTATTATATACTTGTTTTAAATTTCCACTTGAGTTTATAAGCCAAAGCAACTCACAATAATTTAACTATTCAATGGACATTGCAATAGAATTATTTATATAATTCCCAGAACAAAATATATTTGTGTCATTAGCAAAACGAAGGTGCAACATTCTTGCACACTTTACTATGAGAGGCCCCATAGGCCAAAACATACAAACTCTCTTACACGTACTA
>NW_015113753.1:24204-25612 GCF_001443285.1 Poecilia latipinna
TATTTTAACAGATTTTTTTCCCCTCAAATATTTACACTCTTAGGAATATCCAGAGAAATGTCCCTTAACCCTCTATGGCATGACTTTTTGTTTTTTTGGGAAAAAAAATATTTTCCTGCATTCTTTGGGAGCTTGTTGGTCCCTAATTACATATCAATCATAAAATCGGACCCTGACACCTCCCGGAACCGGATTTGGGTTTGTTGCCTCAGGGCAACATTGCGCTACAAGGGGTCTAAAACGCCAAGTTTTCTACAGTGATTATGAGAAATGAAATACAAATCAAACAAAAACTATATTCATAAAAAAACCTTTTTTCACAAAAATAAATCAGACATGGTTCCAACTCACAAAATATAAAATGAACAACTAACTTTCATTAATGAATGGTACATTTGCGCAAATTGCTAAAACGAGCATTTGTATGTTTGGCAGAGTTAGAATCACTAAGGATGTTGAAATTAGTCTTTTTCCCCATTATATGTTAAACATCAGGAAGGAATTGCTTGCTGATGTGAAAAAAAGTGTGTATCACATTTTTGGCACTTGATTATTGGCGTACCTGGGAATCACCATCTGTTTATCTGATTATCTATGGGTTGTAGCGACCAGATTCACATCAGTGACAGGACTTAGGGCTGCAGGTTCTTTTTTATAAGAGTTTGTAGTTCTGATTTTTTGGTAGAATTTGAGCCAAGCAAAGGACAACATTTCCACCAGCTCCCATATCTGGTAGATTTGGCCCTGTGTAGATTTTCAAGTTGTAAGGAACACCATCTGCACCAGCCATATGAAGTACCCTGCAGACCCGTATATTTGGGTTTAGCAGGTATTGCTTCAGTCTTTACCTGCCTTGGAATGGGGCCATTTGTTCATTGATGACCAGCTCTTCACCCTTTGGGACTGAAGTCAGTTTTGAGGATAAACAAACAATGAAATAATGGTTGTACAATGGATCCTCATGTTTTCATTGGGAATGACCCCAGCTTATGAACCATGCACATTTTGTCCATGAAATGATCTTGCATCCATCTCCTGTTGCTGTTAGTCAATAATAAAGTAAAAAAAAATTGACTGTGATAATTATTTTGTAATCAATTGAATATCATCACATTAGAATAAAATGGTCTGAGCAAAAGGGCCCTAACTGCGCAATGTTGCCCTGAGGCAACAAACAAAAAAACACAGTTTTAGCATATAAATTATTTTAAAAAATTGTCTTGAAATGATCTATAATGCTTCTTTACATACTCACAGATAGTAAAATATTTTTAGTTAGAGTGACCCAAATTTAAACATGAAGAAAAGTGATGTATAACTTACAAGTAGGAGGCAAGGTGTAGCATGCACCTCTGCTTCATAAAAAGGACTGCTGCTCTTCTAAGTAAAAGGTCACATGAACCTCAAT
>NW_015113753.1:30967-47724 GCF_001443285.1 Poecilia latipinna
ACTTTACAAATGTTAATTTACCAAGCAAGAAGTTTTGGTGCTAGCACTGAACCCTGGTGGACTCCACATTTGATCATTCGAAGACCTGAATTTTCAATGACAATCTATCAGTTTTCTGGAGAACCAGATGAGCAACAAAACAATCTAAATAATTAGAGGTGAGCCTGACCTCTAAGCCTTCTCATATGTATAGGAGAAATTGTTTACTGTTGACAGAAAAATCATTTGCACTTTGACAAAAACAGTAGTTTCATTTTTCACAATATTTGCAGAGAGAAATACCTTTTTTTTTTTATCTAAATGAGAATTATTTCAACACGGTACAAAAATAGTCTCTCTTTTTTTTGCCCTTTTACCACTGCAGGCTCTTCGTTCTGTAACTCTGTTCAGAAAGATGCTGGCACTTTAACCCAGCAGCACTCCTCTACTACTCATAAAACAATAATAAATGTCACCTGATCCACCTCAAACCTGCCTGATGAGCTCAAATTAATTACTCATGAACATCACGGACCATTAGCACAGTCAGCTAAACTCATTATTCTCAGAGACAAAACTCGCATAAGGCAGAACCTTTGTGAGGACGCACAAACACAAAGGATTCATTAGTTTACCGTGTGAGAAATGTATGTGTTTGGGTTTTCGTATGGAAGATAAATTCATCTAAAAAAAACAACTGGTAATGAATTTCCCAATGAGATGTTACAGAAAGGTGGCGACTCGCAGAACTACTTATCAAAGCAAGGGCTTTCGTAAACAATGCGTACACACCAAAACAAGGCATAAGCCTTTTTCCCCTGAATGTGCACATCTCATGCATTCTTGATAGCAAGCATACACATTTTATGATCTCCATGGTTTATTAAAAGATGCATCATTACCTGAAACTTTGCAGGTTGAGAAATTGTGGCTGGAATACTGTGAAACTAAACAGAAATGGGTCCAAGAAAATAAGCATATTTTCTGAAATATTACTTCCCACCAAAGCTATAAAGTATCTATAAAGTATCTTACCAATTATGATGGCATAAGTGTTGTGTTTTGGACCAAAGGGTATGAAATGTACAAGACAGAGTAAATATGTGTTCCTCTGACAACATAATCTTAGTTTTGTTTTATGTATGTGTATTAATTACCTGACTATTCAGTAAATTCAGAAAAGACCCCCATGTGATCAAATAGGCATAATCTGAATTAGTGAGGAAGTAGATCCAATACCCTGCTGTGTCAGCCACAGTGAGCCTTCATAAGTGCGGACAGAGTGTCTGCATAAAGTAGCACAGGATTAAATAATGCTATTTTTCCCAAACTGCCTAAATTTGATTGCCAATATGCAGTATATCTATCTCCGATAAGTTGCTCTGCTCATGCCACAGAGTCTTTTTAATACTCCTAGAGAATCCAGGGTAACCTGGCCCAGCAGGGGATCACATCCAACAGTATCCTATAAGTAAAAAAGTGATGTGTTTTCCTGGACCATTGATATTGAGGGTAGACAAGGGAGTCAAAATTATCATCATTTCAGAGATGATGTTTGAAATGAATGACCTACTGTCTGTAAGATGGTAAAATCAACAAGTTTGACTGAAAAACGGCCAGAGACCTGGGAGGAGATAGAAACTTTCTTCTCCACCTTTGCACTTCACAGGAGCACTCTCAGCAAACACTCAAAGGGTAAACGGAGGTCAGATCAAAACCTATCAGTCAACTGAGCCAAATGTTAGCAAAGACAGGCAGCTGTATATGAAAGCCCACCTGTGGGAGAGCTGCCTGCCTCTGGTACTTTTCAGTATTTCTTTGAGGCTACATTCTGTATTGGACACAAGTGAGCATGTAGGGCAAATCCACAAAGAGGTCACTCAGGTACATCCTACGGACAAAGTAACTGACTCCGCAACGCAGCCGGAGATCAATGCGTCTTCAGTTACAGAAAGTAGACTGCAGAGACAGTTGTTTGAGAAGTAGGCCAGAAATAGACACAAAAGTACACCTTTCATGTATGGGAATTTTTGTATTTTCCTCTGGCTGCGTCTGACACTTTGTATGCGCTGTTTACATTTATTTTCAGGTCGCGGTGGCTCAGCAGGTGTGGGTTCATCCAGTAACCGGTGGGTTGCTGGTTCAAACTCTATCCTTCTCAGTCATTTTGCCAACGTGTCTTTGAGAAAGACCCTTCTGACCACCACACTGGTGGTGACACAGATTGGACGGCACCGTCACTTCTTCCAGTCTTCCCCACTGGCTATAATGCAGGCATTATAACCACATTTTAAAAATGTAGGCATTTTTAAAAGGCACTGAGAAAAAAAAAAACTGCCTGTGGAAAGTTATGGGGTGGATATATATCTGTCTACAGACAGAGGCTGGTCGATTGACTTCCAGACCTTTCATGTGACGTGGAAATGATAGTAGACAGGTGATGGGTGACAAATCACATCAGCCTCTTTGCAGCTCATTTCAAAGCCCATCATGCAATTCACCACATAAATAACAGGTCATTTGTTTGTCCAAACACACTGTCGGAGTCAGCGCCGGGGGTCCAACACATACGCCGACGCTGTCACCCAGAATTACACACCTTAAGCAACAATTGTAAATGTTTGAATCCAACTAAAGGGCGAAACACAGATTGAGCTTTATTGCTCTGTTAAGTATCTATTTGTCTCATTTAGGCTCCAAGAAATACATTTGGCACAGAAAGCCTGAGTGACTTGCAAAGCAGTTTGACTCAATCATAAATGCAAAGTTTGAATCCAATTGCTTTCTGGTTTTTATAGCTCCCCATGGCTCATTAAAAAAAAAAAAAGCAAACAAACAAAAAAAAAAGGTCTGTGCAACTTGAAAGGCAACATGCCACTTTACCTCACCCAAAAACAAACACACTAAAACTGTTTATGTCTCCCCCGTCTGTTGGCCCTCTTGGCACGCAGACGGGTGAAGGCCAGAGCAGAGAAGGTGGATGTTTACATGCTCACATCAGAGGCAGCCGTATTAAACAGAGACCGTGTCCTGCTCTCCCTCCAACTCCCGGCCGAGCGTCCATTAATCTGCTCCGTGCGATCTGTCAAATGAACAGGATCGTTCCTCTCACCAAAGTGTAAAGTGGAAAAGTCTGTTTTCCTGAACTCCGGGAACAAAAATGCTCACGTCTCTTTGCCCTGAGCTATGTCAGCAGATATAGAAAAAAAAAAAGTGTTGAACTAAAGCAGATTCGCGTCAAAAATAGTGCAGAGAGCGGATAAGTTTGTGACGCCCTGCAGATTTCGAGGCTCGTTTTAAAGTCATTCTGAAGAGCGCCAGCAGAGAGGGAGAATAGGTTTCTCCCCAGGAGAGAATGAGGAATGCGTCGCTGTCCCAATTATCTGCTTATGAGTTGTTCCCCGTGTCCCGAGGCGACAGAGCAAATCCAGTCAACGCAAACAATGCAACAGTCTTAACTACAAAGAAAATGTCCTGGTATGATTTGTCCAGCAAGGGTTTAGTCCAGCAGAGGTTGCGCTGATCTTTGATCGTTTGTACGGAGCCACGGTGGAAAGCATCTTCTCTGTTTAATGGACAGCGTAGAATGATGTTACTGCGGTGGAGAATAAGCAACCACACACTTTCAAACAAACACAAAGCCAAAAATGTTAAGGATTACCGATAAAACATTCTTCTAACTCTGTACATATCAAATGTATTCGACTTCCGTAATCAGCTCTATTAAGTCACGACAGCTTTTTTTGTCTACTCAAACATCTAAGTATATTGGTTAGGTGTGAAAGAAAACCTTTTATTATAAAAACTGAAAGTTTTTAGTATTTGTCCTGTTAATTACCTGTTAAACAGATTGTGTTTACCTTGCCAAATCACACTGTCACACTTGAGTAATTGTAACTCAATCCCCTTTGTGATCACACGACCGTTTTGTGATCTAATCGGTATTTTGCATCGCAGCTACTGAAATTGTGTGAAATGCAAAATGTTAACATTTGATGTAATCCAACTAAATCACCAATAGGATTTGAGGATTTTTTAAAAATGATTATTTATCTTTATAATTACAACAAAAATACAACAAAAGTAGTAAAATGTTGCACAACAAGTACATGAGAAGGAAACTGATTGACTTTTCACAAAACGGAATACAGTTTTTTTTTTTTTCCATAGCAGTGGTAGGGACTTTGAAAAGTTTTCTGTTAAAACTGAATTTGATTTCAAGGTTTTCCCAGTTTAACTATGTTTTCTGTCTAAAAGTCAACGTAGAACAAAGAACAAACAAATTCGCACACATCATATCTGCAGGAAACGAGGAAGTCGGGCACAGCTGCATTTGTCTTTTGTTGAAGGAAACCTTTCATATGTCCATCAGCAGGAGAGAGGTCAGTCTTTGGTGTCGATCCATCAGCATCGCAGAACAAAAGCTCCGTTGCAGGCTCTAGTTTTGTGACCACATTCAAAAATAAACACTTGCATTAATCTTGACGTAGGGTTCGTTCCCCTTCTGATGCTAAACAGGATGCAATAAAATCCTCCTACATGGGGGTTCTGCACTAAGCGTTACTGCACCGTGACTGTCTCATGTCACCCACAGCTCCCATTTCTCTTCTAGCCATAAACGGATTTGTCATGCAGTTTGATTTGTGGACGAGGATTAGCCCTTACTTGTTTATTGTGTCAGAGAAACGGCGTGTAAACCTGAATATTTAAATCCTGACCTGCACAGAAAACAGGAGCGTTGCTTCACAGAGTTTGTGTCGTGTTCTTTATCGTGGTGTCAAAGTGCGTCACCGGCCGCTGGAGAAAAGACGCAGAGCAATCTCAGTACTTAGCGCTGCAACAAGATCAAATAAACAACTTGATCTGGTGGATAGGTCAGTCGACCTTAACTGGTTCTTTGTCCAGATTCAACCTTTACTTCCTCTGGAAAGTGACGTAAAACACTGACAAGGAGAACTGAACCATTAAATGTAAAAATCTCTTTTAAAAAGTTCAGACTAATTCATTTCAGCTCAAAGTTGCTTTTGCACATGAATTAGATTAGATTTAGATGTTGAATATAGCAGTAATTTGTATAATTTTTGCTGTTTTGTAATGTTGATATGTGATATTTTGCTCTTAGCAAACCACTTACAGCATTCTTTCACATTGTGATGATTTTGGACAGCTATTCTTAGCGTTGCGGTGCTCATTTTAGCTAGCTACTTAACAGAAAATAAAGAAAGAAATACAAGTTATGTACAGTAAGTTACATCAGCACTTACACCAAGCTCTTAACGACTTAGAATAGACAAGAGAGAAGCAAGCTGGACTGCTGATTCAGGGAAATCTAATAAATCAAAGAACACTGCTAGCAAGAACAGTGGAGAATTGACGAATGATTCACTGCAGATGAGTTGAAGAAAATTGGAAAAAATAAACTCGAGGAACTCTTAATGGTTTTAAAGATCAAGTTTGGTCTGATGGGGTTCTTTGAATAAGAGAGTGGAGGCTTAAAGACTGACTCGTCTGTTTATTTTGAATATGAAAAACAGCATTCACTTTCAGTGTTTGGCACAATTAAATCAGTTGTCGACAAATGACTGGTTTATTCTGCAGTTTGAAACTTAAACTGTGACTCTCTTTTATTTCTTACTGTTCTGTTTCCTTATTATTCCTTTCTCCTTTTTTTTGCTTTTAACATAAGAATCACAGCATTGGCAACTAAACTTTATCGAAGGAGAATTTCTGCAACGCCAGCCTGACTTTTGAATGTGTCTCCAGCCTGTCTGTTTGTTTGTGTATCCATGTAGGTACAGCAGCTTTTAATAAGATGGAGGTGCAGAAAGACTGACAGCAAGGGAGCAAAATCTGACAGCACGCTGCCATGTTCCCCAAGTAAGTGCTGAGGAAGCAGGTTGTCTTTATGTCTCTGAGTTTAGAATGTCGATCCCTCAGGAAAAAAAAATAAATAAATCAGCAAGAACTGCATTTCAGTTTCTCAGAAATGAAAAAACTTGACTATTTTTCTTTCTTACCAATTCTGTAACATTTTGTGTTTTGAAATAATCAAGCTAGTAATCCATCCATCCATCCATCCATCCATCCATCCATCCATCCATCCATCCATCCATCCATCCATCCATCCATCCATCCATCCATCGTCCTTATATAGCACATTTCAGTAATCTTTTTCTGTTTTTAGTGTCACATTTAATCTTCAACAGAGCCAAATTATTTATCATACATGATAAAACATTCTGTCATTTTTTTTATTTTTTTTACTAAATTTCAAACCTGTATGGACAATTCTAGCGACTGAAGAAAACTGCAGTTTAATTACTCACTTCAACTTGAAACTATAATTATTTATAGTATCTATAATATAGAATAATTAAATTTTATTAAAGAAGAATAGAGATATTCTTCTTTAACAGAAGAATAACTTCTAAAATTATATTTTCATATAAACAAGAATTGAGTTATTCTTCTTTATTATTATTATTATTATTATTATTATTTTAATGCTACAGGTGAACATCAGCAAACCTGCTACCTGCAAACCCACAACAGCCGTTGAAGATGCAGAAACTACTGTCAGCCCTCTACAGCAGGTTACCATGGTGACTGGATACAGGTAGTGGCAGAGACATTGTTTGAGTTTTGTTGTCAAGTGCCCTCCCTTCTTAATCCTGCATGTCCTAAATGTATTTTTAGAGTCTTTGATCAAGGTAAAGTCAGTGTTTTATGGAGGCCTTTATGGAGATGGAGGTACAAAAATAGCCCCCTGCAAATTCATCAAAGCTGAAGGGAAGGGTATTAAAGCAACACTCAAAAGCAGTAAGTCAGTCACACAGCCCCCATGTGAGTATTTAGGCGTAGTTCTTTGTTGAAGAGCATAAAACATGTTTGGTTTTGTAACCTTGGCTCTGATCTCTTCACACCATTGCCATGGTGCCAAACATGTCATGGTGTGCGGAGTGTGTCTGCATGGCCTGTGTGTGTGTGGGGTGGTGGAAGGGTGGAGAAGAGATGGACAATGGGTAGACAGCAGGTGTGGTGCATGAAATGCAGAGTGAGTTGGGGATTTTAACAGCTTACATAGGTCATGTTTGAAGTGTGAAAGAAAACTATCAGAGGTCGCTTGATAAGCATTGATTCCAGATCAGCAGAAAAATGTATTTGTAGGAAAATCTGTATCATCAAATGATCCTCGTTACTAAGATTCAACATAGCTCAGGTTGAGGATTTGACACCATACATGTAAATATGTAAATACCTTGTTTCCCACTTATTACAAAATGACATACATTTCACAATAACTTAAGGAAGCACAATAACCGTAGAACTCGATAATTGCAGAAAGCGAGTGGCATGTTGAAAAAGGAGTGAGAAGAAGCATCTTTTATTGTCTTTTTCCCCTTTGTTCAACGAAAAACAACAATACTTATAAAATATTGTACACTACTCAACCAGAAATAGAAAAACAGAAACGCCAAATGCCTCAAGTAGCTAAAACTGCTGCTAAGACTGTTCACCTGGTGTTATTGTGTGTTGTTCATGTTATTTTTGGTCAATTTAATAATTTTTCAGACTAATTGACAATCCTGAAGAAACACTGTAAGAGTTGAATGAATATCCTTAATGCTCAGTCCTGATGTATTTTAGTGAATCAGACTCTAAAGCTCACACAGAGCCTGGTGGAGACATCGTGTAATTGTAAAGAAAGAAAACAATCAGGTGAGTTCATGGTAATCAATATTCCTATCACAACTTTTAGCAATAGTATCCCCATTACATATTTTAATGTATCATGTAGGCCTAACGTGAAATAAACCCCATGATTACACTGCATTATGTGAAATGCACGGTCACCTGCCTGCTCATATTTTGCAAAACGAGGTAAAATTGGACATCTAACCACAGGAGAGT
Organism: Poecilia latipinna; assembly: GCF_001443285.1. Lineage (NCBI taxonomy): Eukaryota > Metazoa > Chordata > Actinopteri > Cyprinodontiformes > Poeciliidae > Poecilia > Poecilia latipinna. The sequence continues at coordinate 38,858 of NW_015113753.1, forward strand.
TGTCGAGAGAATTGATGGCTGTAGCCGGACTGATGCTCAGGCAGACATGTGACACTTCAAATCTGCTGATGAAACTTGTTTTATGTAGATCTGACTGGAGTAACTAATCATTTTCTATTTGCAGATAAGCAGCAAAAAAAAATAAAAAAAAAAATAAAAATAAATGTCACCTGCTTCGCACAGAACAAGATAGAAGTGAAAAACATTGTAAAACCTGTCATGGCTGTTTTCTGCATCCCATGCATCACTACAGCCGGTCAGCGATAAGCTCCTGTGGACTCTTAAGAAAACTGACACAAGATGTTTGGCTCCTTTATCCAGGGCTGCTGCTCTCTGCCAGCTGCAGACGCAGTCAGACAGCTCTGCCCTTCCTGAATGCGATCAAACAGTTTTTATAAGCAGATGACTTCCTGGTAAGAGGACTCGCGGAGGAAGCAGGTTGGTTTTATGGGGATTTCTTACTGTCCAGGTAATGAGATTTTTTCAGAAACAGAGCCAGAGATAAAGCCTCGAGGAGGAGTGGGAAATATCTCCCAGACTATAAAGTAAATCAAGTTAAAAGTTGAAACCTTGGACGCTGAAATTATTTGGCAGATGGCCCTTTTTCCATTTCTGGTAAATCTGAATGAGAAATAATCGCCTCAGCTCGACACGGCTGGTTAAATCAAAGAAAGGAGTGGATGAACAGATTCCGGGTGCTTGGTTTGTGATGGCTGGAAGCCCAGAGCTGCATGACTTTGAAGATTTTTTTTTTCCACCATCAGTCTGTTTAACTGCTCTGTCCAGTCCGACGCATGCATGGAAATGATCACTTTTGCTACACAGACAGTGGGGAGCTTCTTAAAAACACACATAATCTGAATTATTTACATTATACAAAAAAAAACACGTATGTGTAAATGTATTAGGTTTCGACCGTGATTATATTGCTATCCACTGCATATCAATCACAATTAGAGTTTTGCAACATGGAAGCAAATCCAAAGCAAACTAATTAATTTATATTAAAGCAGATTAGAACGGGAAAGAGCAACATCTGATTGAATTTCTTGAAAATGTTCAAGTTTCTTAATAACCTTATAAAACATTCTCACCCTACACTGTGGGAAACTGAATATAACACAATGACACTGCTGTGATGGTGCACACAACATCACAGTGGTCACTATAATCAATCATTTTCATATATAATAAGCTGCTCGATGTCTCATCTGTTACCTGGGACATAATCCGATCACTTAGAGAGAAAGGATTCATTTATTTTTGTACAACTGATACTGAAACTATGTGGGCAGCATAAATCATAAACATATAGCAGAAATAGCATTTGAAATACTAAAATTCAGATTTTTATCTCAGTAAATGCTAGAATCTTCTATTTTTATTTATTTTTTGGTCGAAATTGTTAGCTTTAAATGAATTATATAAGTAGTTTCTGAACATTAACAGTTGTGGTTTAGGCACAGATTGTTTCAAACTTGTATAAGTTGATATAATACAACGAAATGTGATAATATTTACAGATTTTCATGATTTAAATAAAGATGATGTTAATTACAATGAGCTCTCCCATTTTTGTTCATTCCCAGTTGTCGAATGCTTTTGGGAACCATAAACACTTGGTGCATAATCATGGCAACCCCTAATCCCTACTAAATCCTTTATGTAGAAACACAATACACCGAGGAGAGGAGGGACTTAGCAGCTCAAATGTTCTGCAACTACAAAGACCCTTATCTCTTCTTGTGTCTATGTTATTACTGGACAGAGTGCAAACGCAGCGACCTCGTCCGCTGGTTTTAAGATGCTTCTTCATATCTTTGCCTGCATTCTGATTCTTGCGCACTGCAGTTTATAACAACCTCGAAACAAAAACCAGGGCCTCACCGAGATGTGATCCCATTACCTCTAAATCGAATTAAAAACACAAAAACAGTCTTACTTTCCAAACGACGTCTTGTCAATCTTGTCAATTTTTATTCATCTTGACTTCGTCTTTTTTGCTTTACTTGAGCAGTTTGACAAAAGTCAGACTGGAAAATCAATACAACTCTTATGTCTGAGCAACAAGCCAGAAGGAAATGCCCATTAGCCGAGATTAACTAAAGATGAAAGAGAGCAGGGAGTACCAGCTGCCCTCTGTGTGGGAAATTGACAAAACAACCCTGATGGAGTTACTGCATGAGCCGACAAATAGCACAAGTCACAGAACGTGTTCAGTTCTAAGGTTTCACTTTCATAGCCTCAGTCTAGCTGCGATCCACAAACTAAATAAAGTCCAGACGTGAGACATGAAGCCAATATAAGGATGTGCTTTAAAGTGCAAAGCCAGGTTGCCGAGCAACATCTCCACAAGCTCCTCTCTAACAACACAATAGAGTATTTTGAAATATTAAATTAATACATCTTTTCTCAGAGATTCTTGCTGTTTCATTAACTATGGACTGGTGGTCCGTTTAAAAAGCATCTCCACTCTGAAATGCCTAACTGGGCGAAAAATACAGTTTTCTTTCCAGGGGTTTAAGATTCGCTTTCAGTTTTCTTCTTCATCCCCAAACAGTTCACCTCGGCTCAGTGTGAGATTTACATACACCTATGTTACACAAGAGTGGAAGAAAAAAAACAAAACAGGAAAAACAAATATTCATCTTCAGTTCATTGGTTTTATAAAGAACTGATTTTCAAACCGAAGCTGGAGGATGTTTCCGTTTTCTCCGTTTGTTTTAGTAAGAGCTGAAGTTTTTCATATTTTAGTTCTCAAAGAGAAATAAGCTACACACAAAATCAAATCGTCTTTATAGCCGTAGCTTTAATGCATGACAAAAAAAAAAAAAAAGATTTGAAAAGATTTTACTTCATCTCTTACATTTCTTGCCTTTCAACTGAGTTTTATTGCTTTTCATTTCATATCCAACTATGCAGTGGAATAAAAGCCTCTTTTCTCTCTTTCTCTCCTTGCGTGACCCGGGAATGTGTTTAAAATCAAACTCATCACATAAAATGGCTTGAGTTTGAATCCACGTTTCCTTCTATCTTCAAACCAAGAGAAGCTACAAAAACAGGGTCACGATTCACAGACCATTCTAGTTTAATTATTCACTTTTATAATCCGGCGGCTAAGACTCGTAAGATCAAAGATGAGCAAATTATTTAAGGCCGAGTATCTGATCTGACCCATCCTACAAATGTTTCAAAAGGATTTTTTAACACAGATTCTGAGCTGTAATCTCCAATAGTGATTAAAAACATGCAAAGTAAAAATAGTATTCATTTTTTAAGAAGCTCTCAGGTATTCTGCTTTTTAATCCATCCATCCATCCATCCATCCATCCAAACTCTTCGAAACATTCAGTGACATCGTCAAAGATGGGAATATCGGATTTCCACAACAAAATTCTTAAACATCAGATGGTCTGTATGTGTTTGGTTTTTGGTTTCCTATTCTCTGATAATCTAAATAATTAAATATTTAAGCCATTTTCTAGAACAATAGTGCAAATGTGTGAATAATAATTTTTTTTTAAAAAGCAACAGAAACAACAGAAAAATAGCAACAGAAACAACAGAAAAATAGCAAAACAAGTCCACAATAAAAGACAATACAATGTTTTCCGACCGCTTTTCCTCAAGTTTCCTGCTGACGCCTTTTTTGAGATTCTGATCAGGACTGAGTTGAATGTCTGGGATGTTAGATATTCACTGCGCAAAAATGACTTTACTTTATATTTTTCTAACTTTCTTTACAGGTGTAGGTCTAGACAATTAAAGAAAAGTCCAAAATTGTGTCCTTATATCTTTTCAGAGCAGCAGTCTGTTGATAAATGGAAGAGCGGACAGTCATTTTCTCTGAAGAAAATCCTCTTCGTCACTGCTGCTTCAGTGTTAGAATATTGAAAAAAAATATAAAAAAACAGCTACTACAGTCAACACTCAAACAAATGACCCATTTCGTTTGGTTTGGCAGAATTATTTATTACATTTGTTTAAAGTGTGTTCATTGAATTCCTTAAAGAAATGCTCTCTTTCTACCCGAATCCACTTTATTTCGGATATTCTCGTACAGATGAGTCGTGTGTGGAGCTGCGCTGAAATGGGCAGGAAGTCACAAACAGCATGGCCATCCATCACCTCCACAGGCAGGAGGGGGAAGCTATGCGGCCCCAACAACCCCAATCCTAACAAGATTTACCCTGAAAGAGACGCAACCGACTTTAAAAAACTCCATCAATCTCGGCCCTGCTGGGAAATGTGCTGTCGTCTTTCGGTCCTTTCATTCCACATCTCTGTCTGCACCCTTCACCCTGAAATCTATTACCCGGCTCCACCATGAGGGAGAAGGTTAGCACTTTGTATCCCGCTTCAATTCGTCAAAAAAAAAAGCGGAGCCGAGACGAGCAATTTGTGCAGTAAGTCTCGAATTGGTTGCAACAAAAAAAAATCTGACTTCGGTTTCAGCTCACTGGACTCAGAGCGTTTCCTGGGCCGGAAACAGACTTTCAGCCTGAGAAGTATAATTCATGTGTGAGAGGCTGAAATTCACGACAGCAGGGAGCGACTGGTGCTCCTCTCTGTCTGGGGAGGGAGCAGAACTGATTGATTCAGCGATCGAGTGGATGCTCGTACGTGTCATCCCATCTGGACTGATGAACAGTGGATGTGGTGTCTGGTTGTTAAAATTAGTGACGGTTCACAGCACACACTCATCTCGCTTCCAACAAAAAGACATTTAGAAGATGTTTAAGCATATTTATTGTTAGACTTGAAAAATAACATTTTGTGAACCCCCCCCCAAAAAAAGAGTATAAGTAACCAGTCCTACCCTTATAAAGGTGTTTGGCTGACCTTCTCCTATCTGTGAAAGCCACTGTGCATCTTTGAAGGTCTTAAGCTGACATGCAAAAAATTAATTACTTACGCAAATGGTCTTTGAGCTTGTGCGTGTGTGACATAATAAAAAATAAAAGAGGATGAAGACCAGATTGCTGCTTCAAAAACCAAAAAATCTTTTTTTAAAGCTTTGGAGCCTTCAGCAGAGGAATAATGATAAAACCTTCCCACAAATGCACCAGACAGATTACTGTAACTCATTATAAAAACATTCTTCTTTACCAAATGGCTCAAAATGGCTCGACTCTTAACTGGAACCAGGAAACGTGAGGTTTGGTTTCTCTGCCTTGGTTCTGCGTTGGCTACCAGTTTCTAATCGGATTGATTTTAAAAGTCTTTTATTGGTTTTTAAAGTTGCAGATGGCGTAGCCGCAGCTTACTTCCAGGATCTCCTTCATTCCGCTTCCAGAACAATTCGATTAAATAATAAACCGCCCTTAGAAGCTACCAGAACCAAACTTAAAAGCAGAGGAGACCGGAACAACTTAAACTTCAACATTAGATCTGCCCATAGTCTGGATCACAACTTAAAACTCATTTCTTTCTTTAAAAAATTACTGACAATTCAAAACCTCTCAAAATGATTAAAAACAAACAAACAAACAAAACAACAACACATTTTTGACAAAGATCCTATTGTTGTTACTGGCAATATAATAACAAATCTTAAGAACAAGAAAATCTACCCTGGAACAGAGAACGATAGTCAGAGCTGCAGTGAAAAGGTTCAGATCAAGACATATTTATGAGTTAGAATGGTCCAGTCCAAGTCCTGACCTATATCCAATCAAGAGTTTGTGGGAAAAAAAAGACTCATCCAATCTGAATAACATTTCATTCTCTAGTTGCACGAAACGGAGACCTGAAAATGGTTTCAACTGTGTTTGTAGTGAAACATTACTTTTTCCTCACAGTTCATTTGGGTCGGTGTGACTGAATACACGTTTCAGATCTATTCAAACTGTTGTACACATCCTTTTCTCCTACTTCAAAATGATGTTCCTCATTTTCCTGCTTGACCTCGCCTTGGTCATGAAAGCTTTACAGTCTGAGGCCGTTAAGTCTTTCACTAGATGTTCTTGTACTTCAACTACCTCAAATTTGCTTCTTCCCTCCATTCACCGCAGACAGAGCTGCTGTGAGAACAACAGCTTATTATGTCAAAAGAATGTGTTTAAAACGTTTCCACTTGCCAGTTTTCCTTAAGAAAAACAACAAACCCCCTGCCCCCCCAACACCTGCTGTGATGTGGACACCTGTACAAAACATTTCCACTCCTCATCAAATTGTGCTTTATAAGTTATAAAATGTCGCTGCGACCCACTTTCAGTCGTGACAACTGCTCTGCCAGGAGTTTTGTCCTTCTACTTTGTCTCGCTCAGCACACTGATCCCGGCTCCGCTCTCTGAATCGATACGTCAATTACAGTCCCATTAAAATGACATGAGAGCCCTGCTGACTATGATGAGACTTGAGCCTGGTGGCAGCCCTGCGGCAGCGTTTGGTCGTGTTGATGACAAAGGAGACACAAAACTGTTGGGTTGTTGTTTACATTTAGGGAGTTTAGTTGTAATTTTGCTTCACTAACTTTCAGTGTATAGGTACTAATACCCATTTCTACAATTCTTTTGGCCACCCAAACACCATTAATCCACAGTTACCAAAACAATATTACCATGTTTAACTTGATTTAATTCAACTGTTGCATGTACTATTGAAGAGAATATTTTACATTTACAGTTCTTTTATACTGTTTTCGTACCCTTTTGTTTAACTTCTGGCACTTCTGCAACATGTAATTAAGTAAATTAAAGACAGAACTCTATGTCCAGATAGGCTTACTGCAGGTATTTAAAAAAATAAATAAAAAAGCAGATCTGAAAATGCCTCTTCAAAACAATCCTTCAGAAAGGCGTTGCAATAAGAGATTTAGGAAGATATTCTTTATTTTGTTGAGAGACCGCTAAAGATATATATTTACTCACAGACACAGACGTGTTAAATTACCTATTACATTCACAGAATTTAAATATTTTACGCTGGCTAGTCTCAGAAGTAAATCAGATAAAAAATGATCTCAACGTGACAAAACAAGAAAGAATGGTAGCAAAACCAGAGGACATGATGTACATTATAATGTGCCATAATTACGGCAGCTTTGCAACATTTGGTTTTAATAGCATGTTGTTGTTTAAGTCCAATCCTAACAGGATGTTCCTTCATTACACTGAATCTGACCCTGCCTCTTAGAATGATACTCAATAGGAAGTTTGTAATTATTCTGAAGATCTTTTCTACTCTTTTAACTTTTATCATGGGAGCCTGTGGTTTGGGTGAACCAAAATAGATACTTCTTCATGAGAACAATATACAAAAACACTGGGTTAAAAGACAGCCGGGCAGAGACTGTTGTTGGATTAATCTAATAAAATATTCCTTCTGAGTGCTCTAATGAGAAGCCATTCTTTCTCTTGGGGGCTTCTGTTTGCATGCAGGAGATATTGGATTTTTTTTCTTTCTCTGTCTTGGTTTTACCTTAAAGTTTAATTAGTTTGTAGCTGTTGGAAAGAAAAAACAAACAAACGGAATCTACGTCTCATGTTTTTCAACAAGATCATTAGTATTACATTTTATTGTATCTTATTTGTTTGTCACTCTTTAGAACCAAATCTCATGTATGAAGTTAATAAGATGAGTAGAAAATGGATCGGTTTACCTGAATTAAATCTGTTGTAACTATCGTTTACTATATATTTATTCTGGTGAGGGCTTCCTGTTTGGTCCCCTGCACCAATACCAGATTTTTTAAGAATAAGCCAATACGTCTTTTTAATCCTATACTGCATTAAAATGAAGAAAACAGAGTGTAGTTTTACAGAGTATCAGCTTTTATTGAACGTTTTGTGTTTCCAACCTTTTGAAGCACATACCACGTTTTAACGCCAGTCATTTCCCGCCACTCTGCTTACCTGTCATACTTGCTAAAGTATCGTCTTGCCACCGGACATGTCACGATCAGCAGCTCTTCATCGCCCGCGCACATGTTATGTGTGTGAGGGAATGTGTGTGTGTACAGGCTAGCGCTGAAATCAGCAGGATTTTCAATTACACTGGCTCAGCTGGCGTACGTAGACGGAGGATGGTTTACTGAGTCTGTGTACACACACACACACACGCGCACACACCTCTCTACAAAGGCGCACACACTGTACGAGCTGAAAGTGTTTCATTAAAGTTTTGCCAGCTGAGCTGCTTGGACTTGATGTCCCGACAAGCTGCAGGGCTTTGGCTAAATGGCCACGATGGAAGGGAACAAAAAAAAAAGAAAAACAAGAGGAAGCCCAAAGTGAATCACAATGAGAGATCAGACTCCCGTCTCTTCTGCTTTAATTCATCTGATCCTCTGAGGGGCTGCACTCTGAAACGCATCACTCAGGGAAACAACTTGATTAAATCACTCCCCCCCTCACCCCGATGAAGTATCACCTTGGTGACGAAAACAGACAAATTACTCCACAAAAGACGTTTTGCGTGCAGTTGAACAGAGACGTATTTTATTTAAAGCCATCCAGCCTTACCCACTGCAGAGCTTCAGTGGAGCAGAGCATTTTTCCCAGCTGACACCTCTGACTGTGTGTTTTGAGCCGCAAGAGATTCATTTGCAGTGTTTAAGAGGTGCTGCTTAACAACAACAGCACTTGTGCATGTGCACCGCTCTGACCGGTTTATATGTGTGGGTGAGTTTTACGCCATCACCTTGTCAGCTGTGTGATCGAGCTCTTGAGTTACGTGTATTACAAAGAGCAGAGCTTTGTGGGCCTGAGGCACTAAAATTAGATCAGAACTGAAAATATAAATGTTAAAAAAAATAAAAAAAAAAAAAAAAATATATATATATATATATATATATATATATATATATATATATATATATATATATATATATATATATATATTTTTTTTTTTTTTTTTTTTTTTTT
>NW_015113753.1:51099-54338 GCF_001443285.1 Poecilia latipinna
ATATATATATATATATTATTTTTTATTTTATTATTTTTTTTCCCCCCTAAAAATTCAAATAAAATCTATGGATTCACAAGGCAGGACTTCACAAAAAATATGATGTTGTTTTAATGTAAATGTGTGTTCCTGCTCAGTGACCAGGGAACAACACAGTAAATAGAGAATACTTGTTCACCCCAAGTGCTTTACTTGGGGTTTAATGTAAAGCACTTGGGTTAAATAAATTAGCTTCATTTTTGTTGGCATTAGTAAGCTCCGTTCTGGTTTCAGTGGAAGCATTTCCCATCCAGACAGACGGACCTTTTCGCCTTAGAATGAAAAACTCAGAGTGAGGTAATGTTTCACCTGCCTGGGTTCAATGTTGTATGTTCGAGCCAGAATATGAACCTAATAATCCACTTTAAGCCATTTTAGCTGCTAATGCAGAGGCTGAAACAAGCCGTGATGATGATACTGATCATCCTCAGAACTTAAAATGAGAATCTATTTACATTTATATTAAAATAATTACAAATATCCTCCTTTATACAGTAACTGCTATCATATTTGCAGTATAAAGCAAATAAACTGAATGAAGGAGTTCATTTTGTGCATATGTAATAAATTGGGATGAAACGAAAGACATGCTCTTGGCCTTAAATAGGATTCCTAATTGTTTCTAACCAAACAAGGGCACAGCTATGGCTCCGAACCCAGTCTGCTTAAACATCATCACACAGAAAGGCCCATGTCTTTTATTTCAGGACCATCTACATTGTTGGTTTTGTACAACCTTATTTTTACTTTTAGCCGAGAGGATGTGAGTTTATTTTGTGCGTGCTGGCAGCCTGTCAGCCTGCTGCATGCCTCATGCAGCCTTCAAGGATGCTGATGCTTGCAGTAATGAGCTGGCCAATCTAGAAGTTTGGTGGCACACATAAAATTGGGAACGGGGCCAACTTTAAAATAACTGAGCCAAGATTTTTATTTTTTTCTTATTTTTTGTTCTTTTAAATTCTGAGTGTAAAAAAGAACAGGAACTGCTTGTTGTGTCACAGAAATACCTTTTTCTTTACTTCTCATTCTTTTTATGCAGCCCATTCAAGCATCCTACTCACCTACCTACCAGTTTTGTCTTTTTGAAACCCGTAACGCCGTCAGCGTTTTGCTTTTTCCTAATTAGTTGATGCACAAAGCAAAACAGTGAATGGAAGTAGTCAAAAGTCTCACATTTATGGACATTATCATTTTATATTTTGTTCAGTATTAACATAAAAATTGTGTCTTGAGTCATTTAAACTCTGTATGTTCATTCACAGCTAGTCCCTGGGAAACGCTTCATGTTAATGCTACATGCTAATGCTAATGTGTGATGGGTGAAAGGGAACCCAGTTTTTAATGGGTAAATAGCAGGAATGACTAGAGAGAGGGATTATTAATAAATGATCTACGGACGTACGTCATCTGATATCGGACCCATCAAAGGTAAAAATCACTACAAAACAACACATTTTTCCATCTGAGAAGCCTTTTGAGCGTTAACAACACCCAGGAAGAGCTATCTGTCTTGGCATTCATTGTGTTTTATGTTTTTTGGATGTAATTCATATTTGTGTGTTACATTATGGACTAAAGAAGGAATTCAAATTCAACTCATTATGAGTTGAGCTACAGTTGTTCTCCAATGTCAAGGTTGTTGCAGCTTAAAATGTCTGTAAAACAGTTCTGCCCATTCGTCTTTGTTTTCATATATATACTACTTGTTTACATTTTGACAATCTCTCAGTATCGAGACCTTCCCTTACTTAGCTAAAGTGAAATGGACGTAGCTCTTAATTGATCAGTGGGGAACAAAAGCAAAAGGAAAATTATAATTCCAACTGTTTCCGACTGAAAATAGATGAGCTTTCACATTTTTTATGCACCGTTCCATCAGGTCAAGGACACAAAACTCAAAGCAATAAAAAAAAGTTCCCCGCATCTGTTTCTCAGACAACAGCTACGAAACCATAAAACTACGCTGGTGGAATATTACTTTAGTAATGTTTAACTAGACCCAGATGCTGTGTTTGACCATAGATGTGCAGATAGACCCTCGAACACTGACCAGTAAACAATCGACGCTCCACATTCATAATTAATGCTTTGATAAACCAGGCAGTGTGTTCTCTGCTAAGATCTCGTAATGTTCTGAGAGGTGTCATCCGTTATGCCTGGATAATCCCTGTGAGCACAGGATGACGAATAATGTGTCTGTCCAAAGTGCAGAGTCAGTTTTTGTCAATTTGCGTGTGTGTGTGTGTGTGTGTGTGTGTGTGTGTGTGTGTCTGTGTGAAGATGCTAAGCTTCTGCCTCTGTAAATGTGTCATGGCGGCCCGAGGGTCACTGCAGTTTGGATGAAACCATTTTTTTACTCACACAGACATCACAGGTTGAAATGTAGGTCCTGCAATTTATGTTTATTTTTTATTTATTTATTTATTTATTTATTTATTTATTTATTTATTTATTTATTTATTTATTTTTACTTGTGTTACAAAATCAAGTAGGGGTTGTTTGCTAAGCTAGCCTCTTGGGAAAGCTGTTACATTACTGCAATGTTCCAGACTCCATTTACAATCCCTGTCTCAGATCTGTTGGGATATAAATAAAAATCTTTCTATTTGTGAAATATTCTTATTTTTACGTAAAAACAAAATAGAGCGCCAACGGAATTCCGACACAGAGCCTCAGTCTATATGTGTTGCTGCTAAAAAGTTCCCTTTAGATATTTGTTGGCCTTTGTTAGGGCGTCCGTCTTTATGTTTACTGCTCCACTACGTCTTGTCACAGTTCAAGCTGCTGAACTCAGGGAGAAAACGAGATGGTCCAGCTTACAGAGAGCCGGTGTAATTTAAGAAGTGTGTGTCCACACATTACATTTGTAAGGTATCTTGTATCAAGAAAAAATAAAAAATAAACATGTTTGTCTGTAATTAAGGACTTCATTACAGACATTGTTTAGGTGATAGCAAATGTAATTCTTATAATTCTTCACAGGAGTTTTCTTGACACACGTCATACATGTGCTACATTTCCTGTCCTTTTCATAACACATTCCCTGACCACTTTAATAATCGGTGCCTCTCTGTTCAGTGAATCTATTGCTATAAAAAGTTAAACAGATAGAAAGTGGGTAAGAAGCAGTCCTATTGTAAGAGCAGTGGTGGAGAAAGTACTCAAAAAATGTACTTAAGTAAAAGTACAAATACACAGAC
>NW_015113753.1:57525-61496 GCF_001443285.1 Poecilia latipinna
CAGGAGCAACACGCACCGATTCCAGTCAAGAACATCGCGATTCCAGAAGAAAATCCACAAAACTCGGAATATAGCATACAGAAGTTTAGAATAACCAAACACAGATGACGATGCAGAAGCAATATCAGGATGGACTCATTTTAAGAGATAAAAAGACTAACAAAAAGAAAAGGCGTTTGATAAGACGACGGGAGCAGCCGCTCTATTTGCTGCACTATGATTTGGAGGCGACTATGTTTTTTCATAGTTAACATTTTTAACTGAATAAACGTAAACATACATAATAATGGCCTTTACATATAATAATAAACATTTCCACATATCATCTCCGATATCCACGGACTCACAGTTGCGTGATATGTCAGCTGTTTGGGATTCCCCTCTGTTCTGACGTCACCGCGCTTTCTGATTGGCTACCTGTCACATTCAACAGGTTGCATTCTCATTGCCAGTCAGGGTAAACCCCACAAGATGTGATAAAAAGGCCAACACAACGCAAATTGGGTATATTCAGGCTTTAGCGTGAACACCAATAAGCAGAAGCCTTATCTGACGGTTCATCCCCCTCCGCCACCCCACTCGGCCGCAGCAAAAAAGGTTGGGGACCACTGGTCTAGTCCACCGAACTCGAGACCAAATCAAGACCAAGACCAGCACCCCGCGCTACATGACAATAAAATTTAGTTTACCTATCAAAATTGCTTCTCAAATTGATCTGAAAGATCCACATTCCCATAAAAACACAGAGATATTAAATACTTACAGCTGAAATAAATTTAACCAGTATCAATTCAAACTCTTCTTCATTCTGTTTTGCTTTCATCTCTGTGCCACAATCCGCAGAGGTCTCCTGCTAATCCTAAAAAAAAATAATGCTCTGGGCAGTTGCCCATATTGCCAATGTCAGAAACCACAACTATCTGCAAGAACAAAGAACGGCTCTCAGTGAGGCTTCAGTCCTATCGGACTAAGTAAAGATCCGTCCAGAAGAATCGGATCGTTCCTGAATGTCATATCACTATATTGCACTTTGGTCACAGCATTGTCCCATATATGCGACACCTCAGTCAACACCTCCACACAATAATTCAGCGCATGAGTGACAACTTTTTTTCATCGCAGATGCAACATGTGTGTCTCTGTACAGCTAGCTTTGCTAGCATCACGTCCACAGATCTTACCTTTCTTTAAGCTTTCCTTCTAAGTGACGCTAAAAGTTGGACGAAGTCCCCACCGCTGCTGGTTTTACATGTCGCTATATCTTATGATTTATGCAGCGCTATTATATTACTGATGATAAGACAGACATCTTCTCTTCATTACTGCTGATAAGACAGACATCTTCTCCCGCTCAGAGAAAACCACTGCGCATGTCTGGAACTCCGCGTGCTAGTAAAAGGGGAGGCGATGGGTGACAAACACATAAGCCACGTTATTGCTTGGATTTTACGGCGCCACCTTAAGTCCCTGAACTTCACATTTTAACGGGAAAAAAAAAGCGCAATGCGACTTGGATGTAACAAGTAACGCAACGGTTTTGTAGAAATGTAGTGAAGTAGAAAGTACAGATACTTACTGTAAAATGTAGTGGAGTTAAAGCAGAAAGTATCCATTATTAAATCTACTTAAGTAAAGTACAGATACACGAAAATTGTACTTCCCACCACTGCAGGTCCATGGCATTGATACATAAAGACTGTAGGTCAGACAACAGGATCTAAAGCATTGATTGCCAAGAGGCACAACTGTAACTTGGAATTAGGGTTGCCACCTTTTACAAATGAAAGTAGGGACGCTCGCCACACCCCACAGCTTCACGGGGCCATGACCATCACAGCCCGAGTTGCCCAACTCTCATGGGATACCCACAGCACTTGTATGCTTTATTATTTAAATGTAACTGAGTAAATGTAACACAATGTACCGTATTTTTCAAACTATAAGCCGCTACATTTTTCCTACTTTTTGAACCATGCGGCTTATAGCCCGGTCCGACTTTTCTGTGGATTTTTCTTCAACCGCCAGGGGGCTCTTTAGCAGGAAGTAAATCATTGGAACTGTCAAAATTGGAAATCAAAGAAGAAAGTGCTAATTTTAATTTAGAACAAGCACATGCAAGCAGGACGGAGAAATTTCTTCAAACTTTCCTTATGGAAAACCAAGAGCGGCGGACATACCAGCGGCTTATAGCTCGGTGTGGCTTATATATGTACATTTCCATTATTTTTCTAAAAATTTGTTGGTGCGGCTTATAGTATGGTGCACTCTATAGTCCAGAAAATACGGTAGTTATAAACCACCTTTGGTCACACATAAAAGGTAAGAAAATTGCTAATGAAATGTATTCTTTCTGCTGCCTGTCTGATATGAAAGGAAGTTAGGTCATTCAGTGAAACCACCCTGATAAAAATGATCTCTGAACACTATATTTGTTGGGATCTGGGGTGTTTTTGTGTGCGTTCTTTGTGGCTCCGGCTTGTTTTCCCTTCACCACCAGATGGGGTCCTTGAGGCGGCTGGATGTGTTCGCTGACATCATCAGCACACCGGTGATCAATCACCTCGTTACCTGGAGCTTAAGAGAAGCTGACTACCAGTACCTCGGTGCCTTAGTGTTACCTAGTGATGGTACCTCTGAGCAGTCTAAACGCTTCCCTGACGCTTTCAAAGTCCGAGCCTACCTGTCCATCCTCCATCGCAGCCTCCACGCCGTCTTCTTACCACCTCTCCGTGAGACCTCACTAAAGATCCTGGATCAGTTGGAAAGAACCCACAAGGGATTAAAACACCCTGAACCAACGTTTCTCCCTCCTCTGCCCAAGCCTACCTCTTACCAAGTAAGATCTAAACACGCTCCTTTGAAAAGAACATCTCATTTCCCATTACCACAAACTCACCATCTCCTCTGCTGATTTCCTCAGTGTGCAAACGTTCTGGTGATACCATTCCAAGGACCAGATATAGTCGTCTATTTACCTGCTTTGTTTTTTCATTAAAACTTATCGGATTCTCACTCTCCTGACTTGTGTTTTGCATGTGGGTCAAGAATCTAAAATCCACTATGACAATATTCCTCAAAACCAGGGCTGTGCAGAGACCACTAAAGGGGCAGGTGCTCAAAAATAAAAGGGCACATCTAACCGCATTCTAGGACAGAATATTAACAAAGTCACACAGCTTTCAAAGATTAATAAACAATGATAAATTACAAAATTGTGAGATATACAATCAAAGTTAAGACAAATCTCTATATAGAGCATACAACTATGCATATGTCAGATATTTTATTAGTAATTCCTTTCTGCAGGTCTATTTTGTTATAGCAAAGTATTGCAATATTCAAACCTGCAATTTAGCAAGATATGTAAATCAGAGCTAGACCACCAGACATTTTGTCTTTACAGAATTACACTATTAAAAATATAAACAAGGGCACAATGCAACTTTTTAGTGACTGTAATCTATAAAAAAGAGCTGCCTGTTTGCTACTGCAGTGGAGATGAAGATGGTCCATTCAGGAAAGCAGAGCTGCATCAAACTTTAAGGTGGAACTGCAGAAAGAAGAAAGAAAAAAGCAAAATGTGAATTGTTAATGCATGTCACCATGAGAAAAGCCTACCGAGTTTAGCTTAAAAAAATTTTTTTTAATTAAAATCACACATTTTTGTCTCATGAAGTGAAAAAATTATTTTCAAAACAAACTTATTTGTGCATGTCAGAAATCTTTTCTTGATATTCTAAGTTTTTGTTTGTGACTCAAAGTTTTGCTTGTGATTCTCACATGACGTCGTGGCCAGGGCCTAAAATCACAACAAAAGATTTCTGATGTGTGCAAATAAAAGTTTATGTTGGGCAAATAACTTTTTAAGTTCACAAGACAAAAATGAGTTATTTAATTTAAAAAAAAGTTTTTTTAAACAAAACGTTTTGTTTTTAAAAATAAATCATTACAAATCCAAAAGTTTTATTAAC
>NW_015113753.1:62582-127370 GCF_001443285.1 Poecilia latipinna
ACTTCAGTAAAGTACAGATACACGAAAATTGTACTTAAGTACAGTAACGAAGTACTTGTACTTCGCTACTTCCCACCACTGTGTAAGAGTCAAAGGTTTTTTAGAGGATCTTCTTCAACGCCTGATCATTTCCAGAGAAGGAATCAAAACCAACCTAGAAGTACCCAGAAGTGACTAACAAAGCTAAAGCAACATCTTCCCTCCAAAAGGCTTTCCTGTGGCTTTGTTGTGAAATCACCTTTTAAAACGCTGCCATCGATGGCATCACTGGTGTTACTTAACGTCTCTCATCGAGTTTGGTATCGCTTCTTCAAAGAATACCAAATCAAGTGTGAAGTTTTCCAGTTGTAAAACATTTTTGTACTGATTTAAAGAAAAAAAAATACAGACTTCTTCCCGAGAACCATCTTCAGACCACGACTCATGCAAAGAAGACAAACTGCTGATCCATAGTTCGGAGCCTGCTGAATAATACATCCCAATTTTCATATCTTCTTCTCCAATTTCTTCCAGCAGACATGTTGTAAGTTTATAGCATGCAAACTGTTTTTTGCCACACTCAGCATTCAGGCAGAGCACTAGGTGTTTCATTATGTGGCAGGTTTAGGCAGCATCTTGCAATAAGATCAGTCTCAATAGGTCTCTGCTACAGAGTAATAAAACTGTTAATTACTGGTGTTTGAAACTGTAATCCGTTTCTATATTTATATCTTCATCCCACAGTTCACCTTAAGCCCTCAAGGACTGACTTTATAGACCTCTGTCGTAAACAGTTTTACAAATCTAAGCTGTTGCTAAGCTTCTTTTCGTGTACCATATTTCAACACATTCTCTTCTTTTTCCCACTACTGTACTTTAAGTAATTTCCCCACTTGTTCTTTTTGTTACCCCCCCCCTCTCTCTCTGCTCTTTCTGCCCCCTGTTTTCCATCACTCCTCTTCCTCTTGCTGCTCCCTGCAGTCTTGTTGAAACTCAAACTAAGCCTCTTTTTTTTTGCGCAGCAGTCCAATCTCAAGACTCTGCCCTGCAAAGTAAGAAACGTGGCACCAGAAGACAAAAGGAAGCATAAAATCAGACGAACGGGTCCCAGTCACGTGGGACGGCTCGGTGATTTTTATTGAAACAACAGCTGAGCTATTCGGTGTATGAACTCTGCAGCAAGTCTGAATCCACTTTAGTTCCTGATTAGATTTTTGATGAAATTACGTCTTAGGATAAATATTCCTGTTTTGCTCTGCAGGGATTTAAACCTTAATTCAAAGCTGTCACTGTGTGCCATTCGTGCAAAAAAAAAAAAAAAAAAGATGGAGAATTTCTGGGTACATATGTTATTCAACAACAGGTTAGATTTTGCCTATAAGTAAATGTTTGAAGCATTATTACTGCCTTTCAATAAATTATGAAACTTAAGCAAGAGATGAAGGAATGATGAAATGAAACTACTAAAAGATAAAACAGTGACAGAGTTTTTCTGTTATACGAGGGAGAAAAAAAAACAACAACCTAGCGTCGTTATTTTTTTCTTTCTGGTTATATTAGCGAATTTCATTATACAATAATTAGATTTTCAACACTGAGTGAAATGTTTTGGATGAGTTGCTTCCTCTTGTAGACATGCGCCCCTCGTGTCTCCTGAGACAAATGAGGTTATTGCGTACACAGTTGGGAGCAGTGACTGGAAAAATAAGAATCATTTTTGACAGATTGAGTTATACTTTTCCTTCCTGCGAGATAAATATCTTGACTATGTAACATCCAAAGCGGAAGCTTAAAAATGAGCTAAAGACATGAATCAAAAGTAAATACTGATACAGTTTGCATCACTCATCGTTTAGACGTACAGTGCTGGTAAATCAGAGTACATACAGTCATCTTTTGGTTTTTTGGAGGTTGGTATGATCGTACAACAATCAATAACAATGGTTTAAAAATCATTATGAAGCAACTATACAGACTTCAATGAATACAAGAAATGTAGACTTGTTCACTCAGTTGCTCTTATGAAAGTTCCACACTGCTACGACAAAACTACATCCTAAATTAAATGAACCACAACAGGACATTTCTGCTTGTGATAAGTGTCAACGTCTGACCAGATTAGTCGTGCATCTTGGAACACAATGTTTTAAAGTCATGTTTTGAGTTGATACATATTCACATGAGTATCAAAGGATGTAAACACAACCCTGTGAGCTCACTGCCTTCTGAGGAACTTCCTGTATGTTTTAGTTTGACAATGCGTAGAGAGATTCTGGAGTAAACCTAACACCCAGCCTCTCTGTAGTTCAGATACCATGCGCATCCTGTGCTGCAGTTTGACACTTTAAGGCTTGCATCATTTTAACAAGGCATCCACTCTTGTAAATAATAATTATTTTTCGCGACCAGATGTCTTGTCAATGCATTACGAGCTTCAGACAGACAATTGCTTGGAGGAAACTAAAACAGATTAACTGCTTCCCCAACTTGAAACACATTTTCAGACGACTACAGGAAGACACACATGTAAATATATATGTATTAAAAAAAATCAGATAAGTAAAAGAAAAATGCAGATGACTCAATTACATGTTTCCAGCTTCATGGGAGCAATTCCCTGGTTCTAACCTGCTATGAAATCAGCCTGGGGCAAATTTCCCTCCCCTCATCAACATGTAACAGTGAAGCGCCCCAGCTTCATAATAATACCTTATAGACCAATACAGAGCTCTCTACATTAGTATGTACACCGACACGGCTGGATGCACACTGAATAGTTGTAATAACATCAGTGGGGTGAGCGCAAGCAGGGAACAGCACAGCCAATCTCTACAACCTGCTACAGTCGGTCCCCGATCAGCACAGCTGCTCTCCAGCTGCCAAGACCTCCTTCTGTGCACTTAGTGACTTATCACCTTCTCCTCCACTCCACACCGAGCCTCGCAACGCACAACACGACGCCGGCAGACAAACAGACAGACAGACAGAGGCAGCGGTTGTAAGGATGCGGAGCTCACCTTCATGATGCTTCCCTCTGTTGTCCAGAGCACATGTGCTTCTCTTGGCGTGTGACAGAAAAAGTGTATCTACGTCTCCGGATCCTTAGCTCCCCCCCTTCCCTCCCGGAGACACAGGCGAGGGGACACCTTCCCTCTCTGCACAGCAAAAAAAATCTCTGTGTTCTTGTTTGTAAATGTGTGTGTGCGTGTGCGCGCGCGTGTGTGTGTGTGTATGAAAAGAGTGTGTGTGGCTAAGGAAGCGAGAGAGCAGAAAGTGGCTCCCTTCCTCAAAGTCTCGGGCCACTATATGAATGAAAACTCTGAATCTATCTATCTATCTCTTCCTGTTTCTTTTCTCCCCTCTCCTTCTGCTGTGTCTCACTTTCCTCCTTTCATCTCATTTCACCATATCGAATGTTTGTCCACCTTCTCCTTCTCCTTCTCTCTCTCTCTCTCTCTCTCTTCATCCCTGCCTCCATCCTTCCTGTCTTCCTCCCTTCCCTTCCTCCTGCTATCTCACTTCTCTTCTCCCTCTAATAGCAGGCTCACATTTCCCTGCTCTCCCCGCACACACACCCATAAAGGGGAGGGGAGAGAGGGGACGCAGTCCAGCCCCGTACATCCATCCTGCTCGTCTCTCCTCTCACCTTTCAGAGCATGTTCTGCTGTCGTTACATCAAACACGGTGTTGGATGCAGTTGCCAATGTCTAAGGACAACATTTAACACTCAAACTGCATTAAATGACTGAAACAGAGACAAAAGGTAAAAATTGAGAGACAATCTGTTAGTTCTTAAATGCCAATTCCTTTATACCAGATGATAACATCGAAGGCTCTCTAAAACTCACGTCAGCTTCTGTTTAGACAGCCAACGCTGCAACTCTGTGCTGACTCAGAACGGTCAATGGGGGGAAGCAACTGCACTTTATTACCAGGTTTGCATTTCTCAGAATGCAATTGAAATTCTAAGAACTACTTGTTCGATCTTCGAATCACTGTATCACTTGTGCCTGTCGGGGAAAAAAGAAGCAGTTTCTCATTTTGTTGAAGAAGTTGTACATCCATGTAAGTCATCACGTTCAATTCTCTGCTTTCTTTCCTACATTTTCTGTCGCTAATGGCATGTACTACTCAAAATATACCATAATGCTCCTTACTTAGAGGTCTTAACCTCAACATTTAAGAATAAGTTTGTTGTTTAAGTGTTGTCATGAAAACATCCTGTCTGACCACGCTCTTGCTTGAACAAGTTGCCTTGTTGTTGTTGTTTTTTTAATCTGTTTTGGATGAGTGCCTCATCCAAAACTGTCCCTGCAGCACCGCAGGGACAGTTTTCCTTAAGGTAGTGGACTCAAACTGCAGTCCTGAGTCCTGCAACTTTTACATGTGTTCCTTGTCCTACACACTTGAATTTTGTTCAGTCACTTTGTAACATTTCTCTAATCATTGGCAAGAGTCAATGTCTTTCTCAAAAATCCTTAGTTCATCTCTCAAAACTAAATATCTATCGTTGGACATGTCAGTGCCTCAAAATGACAAGTTTTTGTTTAATTGTGTATGCATAAGACAGTCAAATTGCTTATTCAATATGTCAATATAACAGCGTACTCTGAAGGGTTGTAAACTATGGCTAAAGTTTTGATGACAAGTATTGTAAATTGTAACTCTGGGCGATCAATGGCAAGATTCACATTTAAGGTTTTAATTTGTTGACAGGTTGTGTCATTGTGATTCAGACAGGAAAAGACAGCACTGCAGAGCTCAAAGAAAAACTAAATAAAAGTGTAACCCAAAGATGAAATACTTGACTGAATCATGTCTGTTACATTTCATATCGAACTAAAACTTCAGCGGCCTCAAAATCTGACATCCAACAACAGATTTTGCTCCCATAAATCAGCGTTTCCCGCTCTAAACTTTGTGATTAATTTGTTAGCAGCAGTGACACGTCTGTGATGAGCCGCTGACTCACTTTCTTTCTGCTGCTGCTAACTCAGAAAGCAGGTAGTCTTTGTGGTCTAATTCTGTCACTTTATGTCCCGCAACACCATCAGTCTTTGAAGTGTCAGTGAGCCCAGAAATGGCAAAACATAAATCTCAAAGGCAGGAGGAAGTAATCTATTCGTGCTTATCATTCATACGATAAGACCTCTGAGCAGAGCCTGAGGGTGACTAATTGGTTGCCTTTTGGTTTGTGAAACTCCATCCCGGCCTGATGTGAACGGTCTGTGAAGTTTCCGACAGAGGAGCCGTCAAAGAGACTAACGTCAAGCGGCACCTACCTCGCACGCTTGACAGGAAACATTCTCTGACAGAAAAATATGTTAGATATTTTAAAAAATGTGTCAGGTTCAGGTTCCACGTTTCATTGTGAAACTGCTGCTTTCAGCAGATCTCTGTTTGACCCTGTCTGCTGGTGGACAGCTAGGTGTGTTGACCGGGCCATTTCACAGCCAGCCTGTTTTCACAGTTGACCTTTGGACTTTTTTTTTTTTATTATTATCATTAATTCGCCGTTCTCTCTGGCAGATGGTGATGGGGAGGTCCTCAGACGGTACACATCGTGGAAAGGTCAGCTCTTGCTTCAGACAAACAGCGTGAGAGAGAGAGAGAGATGTGTGGGGGTGTGCTGTAGCCGCTTCACTTTCTCTGTTTTCATGTTTTTAGAGGACATGAATCCAGAGAGAGATCACAGCCTTCAAGTCCTGACTAAAAACCCAGAAAAAAAATCTCACCGATCAGGAGGAACTGGATTAAAACATAATCATAAAAGAATAATTTGTCTTTTTAAGAGAGGGAAGAGAACCTAATGGGTCTCTGTTTAATTACCCAATTAATGAAACTCACAAAGTAGTCCTGTTATGCTTTTCTGTGTTTTTTTCTTTAAACTCAACTTGGCAACATGTTGTTTCAATGTGAAAAGATACAGCCAATTAAATGTAAATGAGTTGGGTCTATTTGTTTGCTACATTGTCCAAGAGCTCCCTCTGCTGGCGCAACAGAAAAGGTAAACAATCTATGCATTTATCTTGGCAAAGCAAAAAAACATTTTTAAAAAGTCTTTGAAGGAAAGGAGAAAATAACATTGCATCACTTGTCCGATGCAAACATGCAGCACATTTCAAAAATATTCACACCTCCTGAACTTTTTCTCATTTAGTCTACAACCACAAACTCAAATAAATGTTTATTTAGCTATTATGTGAATGATAGACCAACATGTAGTAGCTTTGAAATGGAAGGACAGGGACAAAGTAGAAATAAAATCAGTGCAACATGCAGTCTTGTAAAGTCAACTAATAATTAAATCCAGTCTGATTGCATGTATCTAATTTCAGTGTAAATCCAGTTGTTCTCTTCACGACACGTTTAATCACACCTGAAGAAGCTGCTGCCGCAGAATGGATGAAGCAGGATGTGAAACGGGAAGCAAAACACCCAGAGATTCTGTTTAATGGGCTCCCGGAGTTTGTACTAAGCTTTCAGCAATGCACAGCTCACATCTAGTCCAATTTTCAAGTTCCAGATACAGATGACACTTGCAGACAATTTAAAAAGGTAACTTCTGTCAAATGGGCTGTGATGCGTTTCTTATTTGATTTTATTAACCTCCCATAGCCCTGATTGCCTTCCCCGAAAGAAAGCATCTGCTTTAACAGGCAACAAGAAAGAGCTTTAATTAAAGCAACTCTGAATACTGAGAGGAAAGTGTGTGGGCCAGCTGAAAGATCAAAAAGCATCATTATTATGGAGCTGCTGCTTAATGCCGAACTGCTGAGAAACAGCATGAAGATAAAGGTGACTCGTTTCTGCAGCTAATGACTGCCAGATAAAAATTCTCCAAGTGCAGATAAGAGGGAGACGAAGTCTGGAAATAAATGTCTATAGCTGCAGAAACTGGGCCTGTGCTGCTGTACAGGTGGACAACAATCCCTGAGATGATTATGGACTAACAAGGCTGCACTGCAGAGATTGAGTTTATACCAAAAACAAATGCAATCAGCGTTTATTTGGTATAAAAGATGTTGTTTTTTCATACCAAAAAAAGCTGCAAAATTTTTAGAAACATTTTTTATTTTTTATTTTTATTTATTTATTTTATTTTATTTTTTTAGAAAGAATAAATTTGGCGTTCATTTAGAATCTGGTATCAATCATTCTCTACGATCAGACTGACTGACCAAATGCAATCCGGCTACCAGGTACTGAAATCCCGGATGGTGTGTGCAACTTTCCAAAAACATTCCATCAAATTCCCAAGATGAAAAACATGTACATGCAGTGATCTATTTGACTCTTAATCTGCAACACTGAATTAATGTCGCTTCAGCTGGGATAAATGCTGCTTTTCCTCACAGACTTCCTTCCATCAGCACAGGTATATGGGAAAACGAACCAAACTTCCTCTTCGTTAGACTCGGAGGAGGGGAAATCTCCTTAGTGCCTGATAAAGTCTGACCAACATTACTGCCGACTTAAACCATCATCCATCAACCCCGCTCCCACTAAAGTGAAAATGCAATCAGCTTCTCCGCTACAAACTGTCAATCCCTAAAACTCCTCTGGGAGATTTCACTGTCTAAGTGATGCAGAGTTAGCCTCCTAGCCAGCCTGTCAGCTGCTGATCCATTTTGTTTTTAAACCAACTCACTGGATCCAAAAAAGGATGTTAGAGATTGCACAGTGTTTCCCAGGGTAATGTGTGAATCTGAAAGCAAGCGTGTGGAACGGGGATGACGTTCGTGTGCAGAAAGTCCAGAATAACGACAGCCTGAGATAACGGACAATCTACTCCCCTCCCACTCAGAGACTCTTAATGCGTCATTTAAGGCACTTAGTTTTAGAAAAGCCACTTCAGTGCCAAACAAAGTGGAGCTGAAAAAAAAAAAAACAACATAAAAAATAAATGAAAAAACAGGGGGAAAAAAGTCAACCTGTGCTTGTTAAAGTACAGGATAAAAGTGAAAACCAGCCTCAAATATTCAGCAACTAACGGTTAGATAGATCTTATGAAAACGTTCAACAGTGCCTTTGATTTCAAGTTTAAATTATTACTTTTTTGGTTTATTTCATTTAATTAATGATTTAATTATGTATTTTTTTTGTACTATTTTATCCTCCATAAACAACTACTTATGCTCTTTATTTGTCAAATTCATAACATTTCATGTTTTTAATGTTTTGTTATTGTCTTGTGAAACAAGTCTGGATCTCAGTGGAGCCATTAGCTGGTTACTGAAGGTTTGATAAAGAAGAACCTAATATTAACCCTTCACCAGTGGCTTCAAAGGTTTTTTATTTGATTATAAAAAAAAAATCTAGCCGGTTTTTTGATGTACATTTTAATCAAAAGCAGACTCAGGATCAGGCAAGTACGTGCAGCTTTGCTGTGATGAAATGCATCTAAGAGAGCAGCAAACTTTAATCTAAATGTGTGGCTTAATTTTTGTTTTTTGTAACTATTCGTAAAAGACCCAGATGATACTGACAGATCAGTTTCCCTCTGTGAATTATGATGTGGTAAAACTCTATTTACTTTTTCCAGCAGGGCAACATATCTGACTCAAAGTAGAGTGGATTATATCGCACTTAACAAGATGCCTGTGGAGCAACTCTTAAAAACATTAAACCACAACATAAAACGGTAGGGCAAATATTGCTTCCCCTGTGGTGGTCTCCTGAAAGTACACCACAGGTTTTAACAAGTTTTTTTTGTTGTTGTTGTTTTGGAAAACATGAATAAGATACAGTTGAAACTGTTTCTTTTATTTTCAGCCTTTAGAAAGTAGAAATTATTTTGGTAATTTTATAATTGGCTTATAATTAATATTTGATGATGACAGCATGAATTTTAAAAGAATATGTATAAAAATGTGAGTATATCAACTTTTAAGAGACATATTGACCGAGAGATTGTTATAGTGTTACTCCAATTGTGCATCTTGATTTTCTCGGTTGGGCGTGTTAAATCAAATTGGTCAGCACCAACGTGAGGCAGCACTTTTCATCAAACTCCTCATCTGCTTCCTGCATTAACGCCATTTATCATCTCTGTCAGCAGATCAACTCCTACTCTTCCGTTAGATTTATGTACAGACCGCTTCTTCCAAAGAAAATTTCATTAAACATCTAGTTTTCCATGGCGAGTCCGTGAAATCGAATCCGTCAGATGTTATCAACATTCAGCTCCCTCCATAATATTCCCCACCGCTCTCTAAGATCTGAAAAGAAAATAAATAAAAATCATATATTGAAGAAAAAGTATCTCACACTGAGAATTAAAAGAAAATCCAACTATCAAGTTGAGCTCACTTATTTAGTGGAGAGGGGTTTACTTAAGATTATATCCAGAGACATCACTAGGTCTTCTTCTTATCAGGTAACATCTTTTGACTGTTATGTGTTGTTTCTTTCGCTAATGCTGTAGCATCTTATTTATTTATTTATTTTTTTTTTTTTTTTTAGAAAGAATTAATTTTAGTTTTATTTAAAAATCTGGTGTTTTTAAATGGGTTATTGATAAGGTGCACTCCAACAAAGTATATTGGGCGTTTGAGACAGAAACAGACCCACAGACTCACATATCCTTCACCATTCATAACAGTTTGCATAAAGTGCTTTTCCTCATATTCATGCTTTGTTTTAAGTCACTCTGGAACCTGAAGGGTTTATTGTCAAAAAGTTTAATCTTAGTGTCATTTGAACTCTAAGATTTGACAATGTAGCAAGAGTTAGACATTTACGTTTGTGATTGTTGAAAAAGCTTTTAATGTCTTAACTTTTACTGCATGCCCAGTAACCTCAGTTTTTGTTTAATCAAACATACAAACATTCATCTGAAATGACAGCTTAACATAGCATATAGTAGTTGCTATGGAGACTCGGTGACCCCTATTTAGAAATGACCATTTAGTGCTTTATAGATTAATAGCAGAATTATAATCTATTCTTGGACAGCAGGGGAGCAAATGCTGCGATAGGATCGTAAAAATAATGAAAAACATTTCCAGCAGCGGTAAGGCTCAGGTCCACTTTAGCTACTGTTTAATAATTCATAAAGAGCCTACATATATGTGTATGTGGCGCATTTGGTCTGCAGAAAATGAAAAAATAATTTGCTGAAAGGTTCAGCGTGTCTGTGATCTGGCATTTGTAGACAAGGAAAAAAAACAATTTTTCTTTTCCAGAAAACCTTCTTAAACTTAAACTTCTGTCTCCGTCCTGTGAGACCGCAGGAGGGAGACAGGATGCTCCATCATCCTGGTTGATTATGCAGACAGACTGGGAAGCGGCTCTCAGGACCCGACGCTGTTCGCCTCCACTATCAAATATTCAGCACGCAGCTTTTCTACGCTTTTCTCTGATGCTTAATCTCCACGCTTAGAAGCCTAACGTTGAATGTTGATTCTGTTTACCTGCAGGCGGGAAGCCTCCAGAGCCGCTCCTGACTTCTGTCTGGTAACGAACAGAAACACTAACAGTAAAAAAAATGAGTTTAAGAAGCAGCTTGTGTTGGGGAAAATTCTCACCTAGTGCGAAAAACTCATAGCGATGATTTTTGAAAAATACAAAATAGCACATGACTGATATGCGTCACAGCTTTCAAAAAGGCAAACATGCTCATGGCTTGATGAGCTTTGTCGCATGTCTTCCCTCTCTCTCATAACCCACTCTACTGTCTGGTCACAAATACAAATACACTACAGCCAAAAAAAAATAAAAAAAACCCTCAAGCTTACTCAGATTAGATGTAGTCACTAAATATCAATTTTAGAGTCACACCATAGACTCTCTTTGAATAAGGTGTGGACTTTGACTGGGCCATTCTCAGGTTTAGTTCTAAACCACTCCATTGCAACTCTAGCTATAAATTTATAGCTATTGTTCTGCGTTTATCTAGCCCTGGACAAATTGTTATGAAATATCACCCAATCACCAGGTTTCCCCGACCCAGCTGGAAAATAACATGCTCACATTATGATGCTGCCGCTACCAAACACTGACAATTTTTTAATAAATTGATTGAATACATTTCATTCCACTGTTAAAACATAGCCCCATTCATTTTAGCAACAACATTTTGATGATTTAGCTTATAAGGCAGGGGTGTCCAAAGAGTGGCCAGGGGGCCGTTTGTGGCCCTTGATCACATTTCAAGAATAATCTAAACTTGGTTTGATGGTTAAAATGTTAAAATGGAAAATGTAATGTGCAATAAAAAAATTATTCATCCATGATTTGGCTTAAGTTATTAGTAATGGGGACCAAAAACATCCAGTGACCTTTACTAAAATGTAGATCCTATTTAATAAACTTGGACAAATAAAGCAAGATTGAGCCATGAACTGTTAAAAAAAAAAAAAAAATCCAGAAAAAGATGAAAAATCTAACCTATCATTTGCTGTATTTTTTTTGTTTTTAATCTGGAAAATCTGCAAGATCCTTTTTGTTTTAAGCATTCAAAGATCTACAGACGTCTGACTGTTTTGCTTATTTTAATAAAATATAGTGTGTAGTTTATTTAGTGAGTAAAAATAACAAAAAAAGTTTCTGCATTTTTAATTAAAAGTACAAAACATTTCGTGTTGTACTTTATCAAAAAGTACAAAACGGCAAAAAGTTTGGACACCACTGCTATGGGGGTTACAAGTTACGTCTTCAGCACCTGACAGCTCTGATAAAGCAGCAGACAGTGTGGCTGCAGAGATAAAACACCTTCTGACCTCTACAGGACGTGAATCTTCCTCTTCTTTATTCAGCATCCAGATTGTTCCAGTACCTTTCTGCATTCAAAACTTACGTGTTCGAGCTTTTCCTTCCTGCGAAGCCAAACACTGGCCGAGTAGTCCTGCTGCTGGACTGCAGTTATGATGGAGCTGGCCGGGACTGCAGGGGGCTGGAAGCCAAAGCCGATCCCCTGACCCTTCAGGTCGTGGCCTCCTAGTTGGCCCCGGGTCCCTCGCCCCTCCATGGCTGGTGGTTTGA
Organism: Poecilia latipinna; assembly: GCF_001443285.1. NCBI lineage: Eukaryota > Metazoa > Chordata > Actinopteri > Cyprinodontiformes > Poeciliidae > Poecilia > Poecilia latipinna. The sequence continues at coordinate 74,547 of NW_015113753.1, forward strand.
CTGATTTCTGCAGCTCAGTCTTAGTTACAGTTTATCTTTTAAAATCTGTTTAAATTGCCTGTTGATGTTCTGTTGATAAGTGTTGAAAACTCTTTTCCCCCCCAGATGCATCATGCACATTTAGCACATCATATTTCTAATAATAATAATAATTTTAAAAAAAAACATCAGCTGTGTCCATTCAGTTCCAGTCTTTTCAGAGATACAAAAATATGTATAAGATTAGCATTTACAGCTTTCGTCAAATGCATCAAGAAATAGCTTTAGCTGCCGTCATACCCCTGATTTCCTTCTTCACCTCTGTGAGGATCAAGTCCAGAAGCTGAAGGTAATCTTCCAAAATCGATCTGTCCGAAAAGTGAGGATTCATGTTATCACAGTGTCCTGGAAAAGTCTCTGTATTTGATTTAGCCTGAGCCAGACCTGTTAAGCCCTCAGCAGACCAGAGGCTCTGACTAACAGTGATCAGGGCTTCCACTGATCCAGGCATCCCCGGTGTGGATGTGTGTGTGTGTGTGTGTGTGTGTGTGTGTGTGTATGTGCGTGTGTGTGTGTGTGAGGAAGAGAAGGAGAAAGGAGAAGGGAGGGTGCTGGCAAACCCAGAGAAAGTGAGCGCGGGTAAAAGGAGTGCAGCATCACAGAGAGAGAGAGGGAGAGAGAGAGAGAGGAAGGACCCCAGTGAGAAACACCAGTGGCACCAGTGGATGGACACACCCATTTCTACTTCCCTCTCTCTCTTTTTATATCTTCCTCTCACTCTCTCTTTTTTTTCCAGTCCTTTCTCGGTTCACAAATGTTTCTCTTGTATTCTTTGTTCTCATGTTTTTCTTTCCTTTAAGTTATTAAATGTGTAAACTACACACATACACACACACACACACACGCACACATAAACACGCATGTTTGTTTCTCTATCTTCGCAAGCACCCTTAACGTAATTATTACCTGCACACACGTAAACCTAACCTCTAACCCAAAACAGGCTGTGGTCCCCACAAGGAGCAGTCAGTCCCCACAATGTTGTATGTGTTAGGCTAATGGTCCCTGCAATGTATCAAATACGAACATACGCACACACACACACACACACACGCATGCACACAAACCTAGCACTATCAAAGCAGAGTGGTGCAGTGGAGCTGCAGCACCTCTCTTCCCTTACCTTGCTTCATTGTGCCAGAGAAGCAACAGAGCCGAAAACCTTTAATTGGCACCTCCTGGGCAAACTCCTACACTGTAAAATACTAATTTACGCTATTATTTCAGCCTCCGTTCAGAAAGAGCGGCTTTCCTTGATATGTATTTAAAGCTCACTGCAGCCATAGTCACAGTCCTGTCGCTGTTTTAAAAAGAAAGGGTGTCCCCCTTCAGGGAGATGTGTCGCCAAAACAGCGGCTGTGAAAAGAGAATTGAGTTCCCACGATGTGAGCAAGACAACTTTACTTCCACACACACTACAAACAGTGGGATCATTAGTGGCTGGCAGCCAGAGAGCCTTGTGCACTGAAATGGAAATGATGGATCTTAATTGGATGCCAGAACCTCCAGGTTCTGTTAAAAATGTCAGCAACAGACATCAAAACCATCAACTTAGAGAACTGAACAATCTGCTTGATGTTTTTATGTGAAAAAAAAAAATAGAAAAGGACGTCAGGGAAATCAGGGAAATCAATGAAGCTAGCTTTAACAACTAAATATGTCTAGTGATATTGTTATCCTTTCTGGCAAATATGACAGTCATATTCACTTAATTAGAGTATTGTCTTATTTCAGTGTCTCTATTGACTAAGATAGCGTAACTACACTTACGCTGATGTTTTAAAGCCGCTATTTCTGTCCATTATGATGACTTTCCACTTACAGCTAATGAAAACAAATAATTTAAGAGTACTATAATATGTCAGACAAATCAAAATTTTGTTTTTATTACAGAAATGTTGGCTTAATGAAAGGAAAAGAAAATTAAAGTGCATGTTTAATCTGACTGTCTCATCAGAAAGCAAGTTATAGATGGTTGAATATAACTACTTACCTGTGCGTCTATTTAAAAAAATGACTTGTATTAAAACAACAAACAAAATTTAGAAGGTCAGGTTGCATTTTGAGTAGTTTGTTTTATTTTTATTTAAAAATGTTCCTTGAAAATTATTGACACACATCTTAAAAATGAATGGAAAACTCTACTGGCATTACATCATTTAAGCGCTCCTGTTAATGCGTTGATGGCAGTGCGTAATATATAATATCTTTTATAGGATTTTTAGCACATTTGGAAAGAAGAAGTATGTATTAACCAAATCAAATAATTGTGGACAGGATCACTTAAAATCGGAGGTTTTCTTTGTCATTTGTTTGAACACCATTTCTCTGGCACAGATGAACTCTGGAAGACGTTGTTCCAGTTTATTGATCTACAGTTGAAAGGTTGGGATATGTAGAGTGATCGAATAGCTAATCTTACGGGAAGCTAAAGCAGCGCATCTGAACTGTCCATGCTATTGATTCAAAGCTACAGTCAAGAGAAATGTGCATGAAAATCATTTCCTCCACCTCCCACCAAAGTCAACAAAAGCTGGCTTCTCCTGGGTTGTCTTTGAAGGCTGAATATTTGTATGTTTAATTAAAGAAAGACTGAGATTACTGGGCATGCAGTAAAAGTTAGGACAATAATCCATAATTCATCTGCGCTTCCTCATTTTCTCATGTGGCAGATAATCTGTTGATTCCAAGAATGTTGAGTCATGGACTTTTGGGAGGAAGTAGGCACGTTACATCGAGCTCCTTCCACCTCCCCATCCACTTCTCCTGTTTCCAAGTCACATTCCTCTCTGCAAAGCAGCTGCAGCCAGCAACCATCAATGGAAACACCGACTGAATACTGAACATGCTGGTTAATTAGAGAACTTTACTGAACATGGGCCAACTCTGCCCACACACACACACACACATCCCCGCAAAAAGCCTGCTGCTTCCTAAAAAGCTTTGAGATTTGAGGTTTGAGAGGAAAAGCTCCGGGCTGTTTGGTATACTGCAAGGGCGTACGATTGATGAAACGCTTTCATTTCATTACCTGGATCAAAAGTGATCCCCAGCTGGAAAAATAATAAAAAAAAAATAGACATAAATTAAAGCGTAAAACTTTCAGGGAAAGCTTTGTGGGCTATTTGCATCATTGCTGTTTGCAGAAAACAGCAATGACGTAAAACGTAGCGTCAGTAAAACATCCGACAGAGTTTATTACCGTCAAATGCAGCAGTGCACATGCTGTCATTAGCTGTCTGTTTATACCACAGCAGAGAGAGAGAGAGGGTGGGGAGGCAGCAGGCAGTAATTTATTAATGCAGTCATCGGTACAAGAGCCTTAAGTGAATTATTAGTCAGGAAATGATAACTGCTGCTTATTTGTTTGACTAGGAGAGATTAGCCAATTTTAAATGTTTATATTTTATACTGAACACTTTCGACATTAGAAAAATAAGAAAGTTCATAACAGTTTTGGGTTATTTTCCTTAATATTCTGAGGCACCGGGTTTGTAAAATTGCCACCATCAACAGCCATTTACATTTCTTTATTTTTATTTTTACTTTTTTACTCTTACATTGAATCCTTTTTGGGGATTTTTGGTCAGTTAAAATTAACAAATTTAGTATGTTTTTCCTAAATAGCTGCTAAGAGTTTCTTCTTTAAATACTTTTTAGCTTTCTAAGATTTTTAAAAAAGTCTTCAGTATTTGGTAAAATTATTTTCTTAAGCCACATAACTTTGACCAAATATTCCTGGTTATCCTTCCATCAGCTTTTCAAAATAGTTTGCTGGAATTTTGATGTGGGAATGTTCTCAGGTTTGGACGATCCCTTTTTTCCCTCCAAACGTTACGACTGTCATTATGGCCAAACCTTTTAACTTTAGTGTCTACAAACCCCTGGACACGTCTGTGGAAATTCAGGCTTTGATCCTGAATTTACAAACTGTAGCACAGTTTTTAAAAGTTGCTTGCACACTTGCTGAGTGGCCCTTGGCCTGTTTTTGAACAGGTCCAATCTGACGGTGTCAAGTTTCTTGTCATCATCTCCACAAGACCCTTTGGTGTTGCTTGGGTTTGATACTAAAGCTTTGCTTAAAAACACATTTATTTCTGAAACCCAAAACTTACAAACTGCTCAAAAGCATGGTATCATCATCATCATCATCATCATCATCATCATCCTTATCATCAGCATCATCATCATCATCATCATCATCATCATTTTTGGGACCAAAATGGTTATTAAATAATGGATGACATTTTAGCCTGAAAGCTATAAAATATTTTTTCTTTTCCTGCTTATAAATAAGTTCATGTTTTTCCCAACGCTCTTTTCATGTACTTTTGCCTACAGATCTGTCTTTTCTTGATGTTCAGGGTACATAAACACACTTCCTAACAGGCATCAGTGAAATCCCTGCACCATAAGCTTCTGTGACCTTTCCTTTATGGAGGCGTCCAAGGATTAGTCAGCCAAATGGGACAAAGCCACAATCAATAACTGCGCTAAATCATCAACAGCAGTGAAGATCAGAGACGCCTTACCTCCACGGCTCCTTAAACACCTCCATTCCTCCAGAGGGACGTGCTTAGACAGGGTTTCAACTCGTCTAACAGTATGCAGAGTGCCACTGCAGCAGTAAAATGTGTCATCTCCATCTGAGATAAGCCAGAGTGAGGAGACGTTAATGCACTCTGTCCTAAACAGGTTACAGAAGAAGTGAAAAGTGGGGAAAATAATCTTTAGCGAAGTAAATCTTTCTAAATCTATTAGAGCGTGTTTCCACCTGCGGTTTTGGCTTGACCTTTGTGTCTGATCGGAATAAACGATGCTTCCACTGAGCTTTCTCTGCTTCCTTATTGCTTCATCTTTCACAGTCTTGCAGCACACTCCCACTCTCACTGTTTTCAAATCACGCTTTTGATCAGCCCTGCAGGTCTTTACTTCATACGCACAGAAGAAAAATTACCCTCCAGATTATCTTAAATGCTGCTCAGACAATCCAATAGGGCATCATAAAATATTTATGTGGGGTGATGTTTGTTTTACAACCTTTATATTTTATGTGAATTTAGCATCAACCTTAAATTGATGGGTGTCAAACTGTTCCTGTGATCATTGATCTGTCTGTTTGTTTTAAATTATTTTTGCCTTTCATTTTGTTCCTAACAATAAACTTGACTTGACTACGTCATCTATCACAATGAAAAGAAACCCGATTGTGTTCCTGCCAGCCTTCAGTTTGAAAGACATTGCTCTAATCTTTGGATGAATTGCATGTATTAATAAAACTTGAGCTGTCCCACATTTTCACTTATTTTACAACTACAAACTTCAAAGCATCTTCAATAGATTTTATGCTTTAGACACAAAGCAGGGCGTGACCTCAAAATTAATGACCTTCCTTATAAACGCTGAACAGCCCTCTGGTCTCTGCATGGAAAAAGGCATCCCCATGGCATATTACTGCTAACAACATGGTACGATGTTGTGGGCGGGGTGATTTCTGTTCTTTGTCTGTCCGTAGGCAAATGATGAGAGCAATAAGAACAAGAGGAAACTAATAAGAAGAGTGTAGAGTTGTTTTTGGAAAAGGAAGATGAGGAAAAACTGAAGGAAGGGGTATAATTAACAGAGACAGAACAAACAGAGACCTAAACCAAAACACAAAAGAAAAAAAATCTAACCAAATACACAAGAAAGAACTGAGAAACTCAGAACAAAGAAATCAATATTTATGGAAAGACCTTAATGACTGTAACATAAGTAAGAATAAACAAACAAAGCTTAGTAATCATGGCAGTTGTTGCTTGTATTAATTTAACCAGTGAGTGAGAAGAGCTAGATGCATTAGATCTAAAAAAAACAACAAAAAAAAACAAACAAAAACAAAAAAACACACACACAAACAAACAAAAGGGAATTAGTGTTTGTTGGATTTTAAAGGATTTCAAAGCACAGAAAATTGTAATATATCAAGGTAATTTCAATCAAACTCACAGTCATAATTCATAATGTAACATTTATAGAGCTGTGGTGTATTTCTAAAACAGACATAATTGTTTAACAGGATATATTTCAGCATCATTACCATACAACCTCCAAACCAGTTGGTGGCGGTAATTCACCAACTGCATCTTTGTTAATAGCTACAGGAACAGAAAAAGAACTGTTTTTACTTTCCCTGGTTAGTTCTTCTAGTCTCAATCAACCAGGGAGACTCTGTTGGATAAATCTAAGCAATGTCAGATGATAAGGTCGGTGTTTTTATCATTAAACTCGCTTTAGAATGTGAATGTCAAATTTAAGCCGCCCTGCCATTGATGTAGCCCTTCATGTAGTCGGTTAGCATTAGCTTCTAGCTATTTCAATCAGAATAGCCTTTTCGTATTTGTTTTTGCGCAGTTGTACGTTCGTGTAAAGTGCTTTAAAGTACAGGGAACATATAGCAAACGCTACAGTCACTATTAAGCTGTTATAATAGCAAAAAAAACATAACTTTTAGACGGTGTTTTTTCGTCACAGTTTATCTGCTTAAATATCCCGAAGTTTGTTTATGGGATAAAGTTTGAGCCTAGTTAGAGCTTAATGTCTAGTTTACAGATGGATGTAAATATACTGAGCTCAAGCAGACTGTTTCAGGAAACAAACCTGTCACTTATAACGGGGTTTCTTCTCTGACTCTAATCCACATTGCAATATAACTGCAAGAAAAAAATAAACTAAAATTAGCCAGTAAAAAGACAAGTTTTGCGATAACTGAATATTTACTAGGAAAGTGGTAAATTAATATCACGAATTAGTTCTGTAAACCCTGTTTTAGGAATCCCCTCTCTAACCCGTTTGTGTCTGTGTTTCTACGGATGTGAATGCAGAATCCTCTGGGTCAGCTCAGGGACCTGGTGGAGCTGAAAGACCAGCTGGAGGACATCCAGAAACGGGTGGAAGATGAGATACAAGCTGGGATTCCTCCAGTAAGGCTCATTTCAGAGGCAAATAGTCTGTAAAAACATTGATAGTAATATATTTGAGGGTGAAAGTGTTGTACACACACAACTCTCACTCTCACTGGTTCATATTTTTGCATCTGTTGAGCTTGATTGTTATATTTTTTTATCAGTAGTTTTTCGAGTTTTAGAATGTGTGTTAAAGATTGGACTTGGACATCATTTTCTTCCTCTGTTTACTCCAGTCCTACCAATTCACCATAGCTGCTATTCAGATTTTGTACCATGTTATCTGTCATTTCATCCCTACATGTTTCTATCCAAAACAAAACAAAACAAACAAAATGCTTATAATTTTCATCTTTTATAAGGAATTGTTTTTGATAAGTATGGAGAATAGTGTAATTCTCAAATCTCTTGCACAGTGACTCTTCTAAAATATTACATATCAGAACCCCTGATCAAACAAAAAGTGTTTTTAGCCTTCTTGCTGGTACGTAATATTTATTGGAATTTCACAGCATTTTTCACAGTAGGTTATGAGTTAATTATAGATAATTATTCATGAGCTGTCAAAGCAGCCTAAATTATGTAATTGATATGCAATGAAATTATTATTATTATTATTATTATTATTATTATTATTAATCTATATTTATTTATCTATTTTTGTGCTCAGTGGGTAGAAAACATCCAAAACTGCAGAAGTAACAAATAGCAAAGCTGAGAAATGACTAACATCCAATCAATTTTATTTGATTATTAATATTTTTGTTTGTTTTATTTCATTAAATGTTATGAATTATTCAAGCATGTAAATTAATTTTTTTTACTTCCAGATTACTATTTACTGGTATCAAGTTAAAATAAGTGCAATAATATTCAGCCTGCCATCTTCACTTTGAAGTTCACTTGGAAACAACGTCTTAATCTTCGGTGTCTTTGAAAATGACGGCTAAATTGTGAGTGCATGTTGCTGTCAGTCATCTGGAGAAACCACCAGTCTGATTCTTCTTGTCTTTTCCAGGGAGGCAGTCTGCTCGCTTCTCCTTTCTTGAAGGGTTTCCTGGCCGGTTACGTGGTCGCCAGGCTACGCTCTTCTGCGCTGATGGGTGTTGCAATAGGAACATGCACAGGGATATACGCGGCACAAAACTATGCTGTTCCAAATATTGAAAACACCGTCAAGGAATACATACAGAACCTTAAAGGACGACGTAAATGAGGAGAAAGTGGCAAAATAGAGAAAGTTTACAACATCAAAGTGGCGCTGGTACAGCTGTGGTCTACTTTCTGTATTGATCAGTATAAACACTCAGTCCCAATTTGATAATTGTGGGCTATTTTTTATTTTTATTTTTTTGTATCATGTTGAGCTAAATTCATACTAAATGCAGGGAGCATTTAATGAGAATTAAAATGGAAATATCTGCAATTTAAAAAAGGAGAAAATATTGATTGATATTTTTGGGAGAATCCACAGTGATGGAAACACATTGTGAAAATTTAGTCTAACAAAAATTCAGGGGAAGGGGGAAAAAATTGGTCAGTTTCAACATATAACAACGCTCATAATCACTATTGCTCTGTGTCCCAACACCCATAAAAGAAAAATAAATAGCAGGATATTTAGTGAAAAGAACATTTGTGAATATTTAATTGAGTTTATGGGAAAACTCAAAAGTTGGGTACTTTGTAAAGCTAATTAAGAACAAGCAAAATAAAATTTATGCACCTGCACAAGAGCAAAGAGTGGCAGACTATACTTGGTAGACTAATTACAGATGCACTAATCAGTCAGTCAGAGATCAGACTCGACAAATCACCTCTGATTGCTCATCAGACTGAAAATGCTGAAAATAAATGATAATATTTCCCCAGTACATTCAGTTAATCATGATTAACGAAGGCCAGCATTTCCGGTCTACAATGAACCAAAATGATGTTATTTTTTTAGTTTAATAAAATCAAGACATATTCCATAACTTTATGCTGGATTTACACTACTCGCCTGTGTAAAAAGAACTTGGTTCACATGTTTTGTATTGTTTTTTTGTTTGTTTTTTTCCTCTTTTGTGTTTAAGTGTTTAGAAAACAAAATGGGAATCAGCCCAGGTGTTAAAGAAAACTGGAAATATGTGTTGGCTAGGAAAAGCTTGATCATTGCATCTTCAATTGTAAAATAATGCTGTGGTATTTCTCACCACCAATTATGAGTTTTCTTTAACATCTCATGCCCTCAGTCGATCAGAAATGACCTGCAGGCGCCTTAATTAATGTACTTTGTTTATGTTTGTTTTTTCTTTTTTCTGTGTAAAGCAAGCCTTAGCCTGGCCCTGAGTGTATACCTCTGTGTGTAACCTGTCAGATCCCAACAGTTTTTTTTTCTTTTATTATTATTATTATTATTTGCAGGTGATGGAACATTTATGGTATAAAGTGGCTTGCCTACATCACTTTCCTTTTTTGGCTGCAGAATTCATGTAACTATTGTTTTTGTTGAATGTTTAAAATCACTTTCCTGTTTTACAAGTTGGACGCATTTTTGCCCCCCTGAATGCGTCTGACTCTCCCGTCTCCGCTTGTCAACGATCCGTGTCCAGAGTTTGAAGTGTGCACAAAAGCTAAAAATACGTATATGTAGTATTACTGTTTGTGAGGATATCGGTGGAAATTTGTTGTATGTGTAAGAGTGCCTAATCTGGTTTGGACTTGACCTTACCTCATCTCATACCATGTGTGCAATAGCCTTTTCCTCACAGATCTGGCTGCCTGTTTCATGCTGGAAACCAGTTGATTCTTTTTATTTTTGCACTTCTTTTAGAGATTTAAATTTGTTATGTTATTTTTTGACAGAGCTATATTTACCATATGATGTGTCAAAAACCTATTTCTTAGATATTTAACATATTTGAAAAAAATGTCACTTTGTTTTGCATGTGTCCACTTTATCTTAAAACGCCCCCTGCTGGTTGACTGAAAGATTATTGAAGCTATTCAAATTCTGCACTAAGTTTCTTATCTGTTAGAATGCAAATTAAATGACAGATCACTTTGGAGATATTCCAATGGCAAAAGTTTGAATTGTTATTAATTTGAAGATTTTTTTTTTTTTAATGTAGGAATAGGTTGAAAATATCAAATTTTTTCTATCTGCATTTCAAAAATATCTGCTCATCCTTTAACTCTGTAAAGGTTTTATCTTCAACAAAGCGATGACTGTAAAGCAGCATGGGGATTTTTTTTACGTCACTGATAGTTTGCATTGCGATCTTAAAGGGCACATCTGTTATGAAAATCAAGCCGTAGCAGAAAATCTGATTTGAAATAGTTTTTGGCTGTGTAATTGTGTTAAAATTGTTTTAAAGTTGCCTTTGAAGGTAAAGCAGGAAATGATATATGGAACAGAAGAGCGAAGATGTGCCTTTTGACAATCATTTTGTTTTGCTTGTATTGCTTTGCATGGTTTGGTGTTTTAAGTTTTCAGTTTTGCTTTTAGGTGTATTCTCCTGGAATTGTTATTTTGCGCAGCTTCATTATTCTTTAACTTGTTTTTATTTTTTTTCTGTTGTTTTCATTCCTGCCTGCACAACACAAACTCCACAGATTGAAATTTCACTGAGATGTCATCAAAATAAAAACTCACCAAAACTGTAACAGATTTATTTCAGTTGCTCAAATAAATGAGAAATTATGAGAACTTTGTTTGTTTTCTAAATTGTTTTTAAAATACAGATCAATACGTGGTTTTCTCCTAATTTTTGACATCCAAAGACCAAATATCTGTTTTGTTTTCTTTTTACTGTTACAGAATCAGATTAAAAATAATATTTAGCTATCCATGAGATGCACATGAGAGAAATATATCAGCTTACACTTTAAAATGACCTACAGTCAATTTATTGCTTGCATATAAGTTGCAGGAAAGTTAAAAAAAAATATAAAGAAATCCAATTAGCAATCAGAAAATTAGCAACTATGAAGACCAACACCAAATTATCTTTATTTAAATCGTTGGAAAAAAAGCTGGCAAAGCTGGAAGATGTCATTAGAAACTGAATTGATGTCAGTTTCTATTCATTAGGAAGAGATTCAGGCATCCGCTGTCTCCTAAAAAAACAAGAATAAAATTTAATGTGAGCACACCTTTACAATACACTGTAGATTTCTTTTAAAGGTTAAATCTATACTGTTAGTTGGACTTGCTTAAAAACTACAGCCAACCAAAAATAGAAAAATGAATAACATATAGCACAAGTAATTACAGAATTGAATAAAAATAGTTTTTGTGTGTATGTGTGTGTGTGTGTGTGTTTGTGAAATAATTCAGATCATTAAACACATTTTATCAGCAAATATAGACTTAATAAGACAAAAATACAGTTTTTAATTGATGATGTCATTCACTGAGGGGTAAAAACTGATCCAAACCAATCTGGGAGCATATAAAAGAGTAACTGCCCCCTTGTTAAATTATAAATCAAACCCTTTTTTAGAAGCTGGTGTCCTTTCACTGCCACACCCAGACCTGATTACAATCAGTATAATCAACAAACCACTTAAACAGAACCTGACAACGTGAAATAGTGACCAATCAAATCGCTGACATTTATCTGTAAGAAAAAGGTCACAAGAAACGCTTGAACTAGTCAAACTATTAAGAGCCACACATGAGCCACTCTCTAGTAGAAAGTCTTGAAGGAGGCCTAGCTATAGCTAAGCTGACTGGGAAAATAATCTGAATAAAACTGAATTAAAACAATCCCGCAAAAATCCCTCCACTCATTAGTTACCACAAAAGCTTAATGGCAGCTGTTGTCACCAAAGACGGAACAACCAGTTTAAGAATCAGCAGTTCCATCTTTGTGTGCTGGGTTAGTTTGGATCAAGTACCCCCCCCCCTTAATAGAAGAAATCATCTTTTGAAAACAACATTTTGTATTTGCTCAGAAAAACTGAGCGCGACATTACAATTTGTTTGAAGTTCTGAAATGCATAATCTCAATCGGAACAACATGTTAGGGCTCAAATACGTTTTTATTATTATAAATATTGTTAACTCACCAAATCCTGGTTGAGAGTCATCAGGCCTCCTACAAAAACAAACGCTTAAATGTCAGGATACTAAAATAATCCTCTTTTCTATAAAAACAAAATATTAATTCTATTTATCATATTAAGAATACTTTAAAAGGGACCTTATGAAGTTTTTATATATATAAAACAAATTTTATATGTAAAATAATTTTTTTTCAATCGATAAAATAAAACAACATGCAGTCATTTCCGATATTTATTTGAGAAAATCTGGCGGCCACGCCGTCTCACCAGAAAAGGCAGGTCTCATGCAGCTCTTGTCTTCGGGAATCGGTTGCCCGTCGGCTGGGTTCACGCACCAGCACTGGCCCTGGAAGCACTGCTGGGGCGCGTACCGACCCAGCTTGTCGCACCTGGGAAAGAAGCCAGGGATTGGGCCTGGATTCAGACCAGCAGCTTCCAGCTGGCACTGGGTGATGGGAGTGGCTGGAAGAAAAAGGCATTTAAAAATTTGTTATCACACTTGTTTGTCTGTTATGTAGACAAGATTATCCCATTAATTGTGTGGAAGAAGGTAATTTAAGCAGAAACGTACTGGGTTTTTTAGTTCCGCTTGATTCCTCCTGCAGCGCAAAGGAAAAAAAAAATGAGACGACTTGGTTTGACAAAAATAAAAGACGACATTCACTTCAAGAGGAAGGGAGGCAGGGAAGTGGAGTAAAATCATCTTTTACCTCCATGGTGGTATCCATCATCTCCATTGCAGGGCTCATGGGGATGTGCATCCTCACAGGCACCGAAGCTGCAAGACCAAAAGACAAGCGACATGTGAGGCAGCGAGAACGTGTCCTCTACAGAGGCCTCCTCATAAGCTCTTAGTGTTTCACTTGATTCTTGTGGGGATTTTTTCTTGTTTGTTCTTGAACATTATTATCAATTTCCCTTTATGTGAGGACGACAGCTCAGGTGCGATACTTGTAACTTTGAGGCAACAGAACAATGATACCAAACACACATTAAAACTGATTTCCCTGGATTTTAACAAGGTCTGCTGCAATTGTGGGTTTTTTTTTTAATGGTTGGTAATCAGATATTGTTTGCTTGTCACACAATATTTAAATAGATTACAGAAGAAGTAGGTTACTTTTGTTACTATTGGCTATTCAGGATAAAACTATGAGTATTTCTTTATGCAGAGAGTCTTGATAATTCTTTATGAGACACATATTGGTGCTGCATGTGAAATAGGACTTAAATTAACATAACTCAAACCAAATTTACCACAGCAAAGTTACATTTTTTTGGAACCCAAAAATTGCTGGCTGTAATTGACATTATTTGCTCTTTATGGCGCCACAAGCTCTGATTGCAGAAGCTGTTGCTGTGCTGCTGCTGATGGGGAAACAAAACCAGGTTTTCCAACAAAGAACATTTGAAAACCTGAACAATTTAAACAGAAAAAAAAAACACTGCATATGCTTTGTTTTGAAAGCATATGCAGGAAACTCTATATAAGTCACTGTGTACTTTTATTTTTCTAACAGGGTAGGTTAGTAATAACCATGTGCCGAAAGTAAAAGGTACTAAAAGATAATTTATGAAATTTTTATGTCCTCAGCTGTGACTAATGTTCAAAAAACCCCATTAAATTACTAATACAGTTGACAATCCTTTATGTGTTCACAGCAAAGAAAAAAGTGTAGATTACAATACTATGCTCCTAATGTGAACTGAACGTTGCCTCCTCCTCACCAGATCCTCCATTGGTCATCTTCATGTTCATGTTGTTGTTCTGATCCTGCAGGTTCTTGATGTCGTTCCCCTGGTTGACCAGAAGATAGGCGATCGCTGCCTGACCCATGATCAGCACGCAGGCCAACAGGGTGAGTCCTGCCACCTTGTAGGCCCGGGAGGACGATGGGCTGAAAAGAGATGCAAGGAGGAGAGAAGAGGCTTTTTTTTTTTTTTGTTCTGTTATTAAATAAAAGAAGGTAAAAGAAATGTGTAATTCTGGAGTCACAGTCAGTAAATAAAAACCAGATGTTTTTTTTTTTGTGTTTTTTTTTTTTTTATAAAATGTTCTCTAAAAGAGGAACTAAGCTCAGGGTATTCACCACATACACCCACGGCTACCCACTGTAGCTTCTTCTGACTTTTAAAAAAATATACTTCCTCTGAGCGTCCTAATACATTTTAGAATTATACTGAAATCCACAACCACAGACTAAAACACTTTCTTGGATTTCAAAAACACCCTAAAGTAGTATGTGTTCATACAAAATTTTTCTAAGACTTTTACAGACGTGGGCAGAGCAACAACCTTCATAATGGACCATAAAATGTGTCATTTCAAATGTAAGTTCATCTGCTATCAGTAAATGTAGAGTTTTTATTTTCTTTTGTCTGGTTCAGTTCCAATATCGCATCTTACTTTCAAACGTTTTTAACTGCAAAATGGAAATAAACTTAATAGGTTATCCATTGACTCCGCTGATTGCCACCATTTTAAAATGTCCAAGGAATTCAATAAATACTATATAAGAAATCAATAAACAGCGAAGCAGTGATTTACAGAAGTAAGTTGTTCCTCACATTATTTAGAAGAGAAAGCTAGCTGGAAAATAAACTATATCCAAACTGCCTTGTTTCAATAAGTTAACGCAACATTTTTTACAATGACGTAGAACAAAACCGATCTTTTTGATCCCAAAAGGAGGAGGATTTTAAACAACAAAGCATGAAATAAAAACATCACAGCAACAGTATGGTTATATAAAAATAGAAACATAAATTCCTGAATTTTGATGGTGAAAAACATAAACATCTCCCTCCTTACCCCTGAGCTGGTGGGCCCACATTGACGACAGTTTGGTCAAGAAGAGGCTGGGTTGGGATCTCTGGGTCAGACATTTTTCACTCAAACACAAACACCTGGAAACACAAACGCCTCGTCAGGACACTGATGCTGCTCTGTCAGGAAGTGAAGAGAAGATGAGCGAGGTGTAGTTTACCTTCTGTTAGGACAGGATGGAGGTTGTTGCGCAGTAATGACTGAAGTCTCTGAGATTTGACCCTTTTCACGGATCTGAGTCAGACGGAACTGAAAGTGATTGGAAGGAAAACCCAGGCGCGCTGTCTGAACAGCCTTGTCCTGCTACGGCTGGATGTTTTTTTTTTTTTTTTCCTCGTTTTGATTTTCTGGTTGGCTGCTCACTCTGACTCATCATCTGTTACCAAGAAAAGCAGAGAGACTTCGGCTTGAATAGACTTGTTGAAATCCCCGTTACAAATATTCAAGCTGCTTTACATATTTTCTAATAATAACAATGTCTATCAACAAACAACATGTTGTTAAGTTAATACAAAAGAAAAAAAAATGCTTTTGTGAATAAAAAATGTTTATATAATCCTAGATTAAGGATTTGAAATGACTTTTTTATTATTGTTATTATTGTTTCTAAGTTTCCCAATCTAAAGCTAGTCATGTCTTCATTAAATGTTGAAACTGCAGTTCAATCATTGGAAATTTGCATAAGGATGATGCAATAGAATATAATTTAAAAAATGAAAATAATATATGGTCTTATCTGAATAAGGGATTTAGTTTTTTAGAAGCTAAACAATCCCTATCATTATGTATGTTTGATTTAAAGAGGGAGGAACAAGAAGTAACAGGGAATTATAACGTTTACATTATTTATTCATAACTGTAAGAAAACAGCTGTTCGTCTATTTTTCCTTTGGTTTCTCATTGTTGGATTTCTCAAGCAGACACAAAGAGTTTAATAGCTGATCGATACAAATCCAAGTTTTTTTTATTTTTATTGATTGACATCACATTGACAACCTGTATCTATACTCTATACTCTGTCACTTTTAATGATAAATTCATTAATTCCTTGACACATATGTCATGTCTGGTGTGATGTTGGATGATTGGACATTTGTTAAATGAGATGATCTGGTCTATGAACAAGTTTCTGTTTAATACACATTTGAGAATTATAATAATTTAAACTAAACAACAACAAAAGTTTCAACTCCAAACACAACAATACAAGGTAAAACATCAGATGTCTGAGATAGTCTGAGCTCTCTGGCTCTGGTGTTATTAACCTGAAATTCTTCAGACTGTTTTCATATCTGTTGTTGTTGATGCTTGTGGTTTCTTTGAATTTCTTTTGTATTTCTAGTTTTTCTTCCTGATTTTGACTTCCCTTCACTGCTGTTGCTTCAGATAAGTTTCTCTTAATACAGGTATTTAGTCGCATCATCCACCCAAATTCAGATTTCAGCCTGCAGTTTGGTTCTCAGTCTTCAGAGGTGGGAGAAAAAAAATTGTAAATGGATTCACGTTAGGTAAATAACTGAATTGGATAAAAATAAATACCGAAACAGAAAATAGTCAGCGAATACTTCAGGTCTCATTATGCTAGTAGTTACACTTTCCAGATCTTTTGTTAGGATCTCACAGGTTTAGAGGCTCTTCGAGCATTCTCACACAAGTCTTGAATTATTCTTGACAAATGTTTACATTGAATTTTTTTTCAAAATGTTTAACTTCTTAGTAGTGTTTTTTTAAACAATACAATAGACATCTCCTTGCCATGTACATTGCAAGCTACAAAAGTAAAAGTAAAAGAAAAGTACTTGACATATTAGCCCAAGTCCCATTTCAAACAGCATTTTATTTAAATGCAGGTCAAATTATTGCTCTTTAAAGATAATTGATCTTTTCCCCCTCTAAGTTAAATTGACTCTATCTTTTCCTCTCTTGATGACATGTGTTTGTTTCAGTCCTTGGGTCAAACATTGCTCCAAACAGAAAGATAACTGCAGCTATTTCCTTCGGAAAAGCTGAAACTAACAAGTTTGAAAGAATAAAAAAATGTCCCTTTTGATATTTTTATGATAATGTGGATTCAACAACAAGACATGTCTGAAAAACGCTACTCCAACTCTATGATTTCAAAACATACATTATTAAGTCAGTCAGAGTTTGTACAGTAAACTAATTACCATTTATAAGGCTTATCGCTTCTTTAATGCTAATGACATTCACCTTATTTAAGCTTTATGACAATATGTCTATTTATTTGCTACAAAATTGTAATGTTTTTTTTTAACCCCTAACCATTGTGTAATTGTGCTTAATTCACAGATGTCATATTTTAGCAGTAGACGTTTGAGCTTCTGTATATGTTGGCATGCAGTGTTTGTATATTAAGGCAAAAGACTAAAATAAATAAGTAAATATTTAGAAAATATAATCATAACTGGTTAACCATTGTATTTTTTGCTCCCAGAAACGTATTACAATTTATTTATAATTTTGTTTTAGATTTGGAGGTATGCCTCTCAAATAAAGATAAACAAATGAACAGTTTATCAGTATTTTTTATTGATTTATTTTTCATGTATGGACGATTGAATACAGTTCTCAGCGGTTCACCACTACCAGACGATAGGGGGCGGTAGCTAACTCAAAGACGGAAGCCTTCACGTGTTGTGATTGGTTGAAACCCTACTGTTGCAGGAAGCTGCTGTTCAGCTTTAGAAATTTTTGTGAGACAGCTGAGTATGAACCAAGCATATCCAGCGTTACAAAGGTATATTTATTAACTCATGCTTTATACAATACGCAGAAACCGTGAAAGACATGAACATGCCGTTTACAAACCCGCCTAACACCATTAGCATAAATGTGTAGCGGCAAATTTGAAAAGCTTTACAAGCAAAACTATTTGTTTGAGCTAGCCGACTGCTCCGCGCTCATATTTGTCTAAGAAATTTTAACTTTGAAGGTTTAATTAGAAAATATTATTTGTCCTTGTTCTTCTTTTCTAATAAAATACAAGGAAACGACAACAAGTTTACAGTAGCTAAAACGAAGGCACTGACAGTAATATTTGCTAGGATATAAATTAGTTCATGTAACGTTTTAATGGTTGCAGGTTTCATATAACGTAGACTAACTTTTTGCCTTTTTTCACAGATGATGCGAAGACCCAGAGCAACAACTGCCAAAGCTGTAATTTACAACGAAAATGAAAATACAGATTCCGAGCAGTGAGTTATGTTTACTTATTTAAATCAATGTCTGTTCTTTTAAAAATACAAAGTAGCTTCGTGGACATGTTCAAAGTGACTAGAAGATTTGAAATGACCTCATACTGTGATACTAATTTACCTGCATTTAAGATTGTTCTCTCTGAGATTAATCTTTAGGCAAGGCTTTACAGTTCCTTGTAAACATATTTGTACAAATAAACATTTAAAGTTTCAATGTATATTTATTGTAATAGGCATACAAAAATAAAAATACTTATATGGCCTTCAAAATGTTCACACATAGAAAACTGAGAACTACGTATGTTCTCTGCCCTCTTTACTCTGTTATCACTAAAGAAAATCCAGTGTGGCCAGCTGTTTTCCAAAATTACCAAACCATAAAAAAGAGATTAAATACACTTAGGTTATTTAATCTTTACTTTCTATCAGCCTTAACCGATTGGCTAGTAAAGGAACTATTAGCTGTACATATAAAAAATCTGACCATGTCACCAATTTTGCAAAAAGTTTTAATAGTAAAAAATTGACACCAATGTATCGTTTTTCTTTATGTTGCTGGCGGCTTTATGTTGGTCTAGCACTTAAAATACTACCAAAGCACATTTAAGTCTATGTTTGTAATGGGAAAATGTTAAAGAGTGTTGCATAATTTTACAAATTTCTGTCCTTTTTTTCTATTACTGATGTTGAACTTTTATTTTTGTCGTACGATTAGGTCTTTTGCTCAGATGGCGAGTAGTGATGAAGAGGTGGACGAGTGGAAGCCATCGGAGTCGACAAAAGCTACCAGGAAAGTTGCCAGAGCACCTACAGGTGGAGGGATGAAAGCGGCGCCCAAGAGGACCGCTAAACCAAAACAACCTAAAGTTCCCAAACAACCTAAGGTCCCTAAACCCAGGGCGCCCCGCAAACGTGCAGCAGAACAAAAAGGTGCTGCCATGTCTGTTTCTGTTGGGAAAAAAAGAAAGAAGTCTAATGGTGATGATTTAGGAGAAAATGAAATGAAAACACAGACTGGATGTCCTGAAGAACAGAAGACTGAAAAGGGAGGCAATAGTGTCAGAATGAAGGAAGAGGTAATTATAACGGCCACCTCAGCAAGAATAAGCTTGAAGAATATAAGCAAAACACAACTTTGGTGATGATAGAAATACAGATTTGATCCACGTTAGATCAAATCTAACTTGACTATTTTCTCTCATCTTTTTTTTTCCCCATTTTTGGTAATATTTTTATTTCTGTTTTTTAGAGGATCTCATTTATTGTGTCAGACGCCCATCGGACAGACGAAGGGACATCACAGTGTGGGCTCCAAGTAAAGAAGGAGGAAGCGCCGGAAGAAGATTTCACTTTTGATGAGCCAAGTCTAAAAAAGCAGAAGACCAGCGAGACGAGCCAGAGACAACGACCCACCTTCCCGGAGTCCGGAGCGCACTCTCTGAGGAATGAACTCAACATGAACTGGGACCTGACTGAGGTGGAGAGGACAGGACTTTATTCTTGAATTCTTGAATAATTTGTCTTTTAACTTTAAAAAAAATTTTTTTTTAGAAAACTTCAAAGTCAAATGAAGTTGCATATTAGTTAATGGTTTATGACCCCCCAAAAAATGTAATCTGAAACTTTTTAAACCTTCTCTATACTATGTTCTTCCACTTTTTGCAGTACATTATAACCTGACAGAAAACACAGAAAACAAGTAATTCCTACAACCCATGCAATAATTTACAAAGGCTAAACAACTAAATGCATGAAAAAGTATCTGCATTTTTCCATTGCATATATGAGTTTTCTACTGTTTCTATTGTTCTCCTCAGGTTCTCTCTACACTGACATGTGTGGAGCGGTGGGTGTGCGGAAACATCATCAAGCTGCTACGCGAGGAAAACACTGTTCCCTTCATGGTGCGCTACCGCAAAGAGATGATCAATCACATGGACGCAGATGCGGTTCGAGACATCCAGATGGTCTATGAGGAGTTATGGTAGGCATGTACACAAAACAAATATCATCCGTTAAACCCCCCAGGACTTATTAAAAATATGTTAAATATCAGGTGGCTGCATAAAGTCACACATTTAGGTGTGAAAAGCTACATTGTGGAGTGTTTTTGAGATGATGTATCAGTTATTGGCCACTAGATGGTGGTAGTGGTTCATCTTTGAGGCCCAAAACGTCTGCATGTCTGCTGTTGATGTTCAGCCATCCTTTTTGTTGTCCTTGGTTAAGATGGATTTCTTGTTGTCTGATTTCTTCATATGTTTAGTTCTCTTGCTAAGAAGACCCAGTCTGTGATCCAGACCCTGAAGAAGGATGGTGTTCTGACACCAGAGTTGGAGGAAAGCCTCAGGAGCTGCCGATCAGCTGATGACCTGGATCATGTGGTCAGATTTTTATTCAGTGATAAACTATCTACATTGACTTGAAGATCTCAGTGTTCACACCTGATTGACTGCTTGCCTGGATGAGAGTATATAAATTATACAACTCCTGGCAAAAAATATGAAGTTTTTTTTTAATTGTAGCAAAAAGAATGGAAGACAAATATGACTTTTTTTTAGTAAACAACTAAACCATCTGTTTAAAAAAATCACCTAAAACTAAAGAACATGGTTATAGCTTATATATTATATTATTTGATATGTGGTGTGATGCTGATTTGAAAATAATACACTTTTCTATGTGATCAATAAAATAAGGCTAAAAATAAAATAGTAATTAAAAAAACCAAAATGGGTTTCACAGGTTCATGTTTAAACAGTAATTTTAGTCCCATAACACTGTTACATTGAGTTGCATTTGACTTCTTTGGGTTTTCTTTAAATTTATTTAAACAATTTATATCAGACATGTCCAGTTAGAGCAGTGAGAGTACGTTCATTTGGTCTAATAACTCATTTATGTGCAGAGTTTCAGTCCGTTTTCTTTGGAGAATATAAGGCTCTGTTCACAGCTGATGCTTCACATAAAATCGGACTCAGTAAAGCCAGATGAATCACACCTGGCATTTTAATCCATCCTGTGTTAGCAGATATAATTTACCTACTTCAAATGCAAAGAAGCAGGTAAACAGACAAATACAGTGCTTAACACTGTTAAGAGTTGTTTAAAAATGAAAATTCTCAAAGAGCTTAATTATGTAGCTATGACAGAGTTAAAGAATGATAAAAAGAAAAGGTGTGACTGCACAAAGTCAGAGTGCATAAATGGAGAGAAAACAGGATCTGTGCTTTGTGTTTTTACCTGCAGTATACTCCCTACAAGAAAGGCAGCAAGCTCACTAAAGCTCGCAGGGCCAAAGCATTGGGCCTGGAAGACGCTGCCACCGCACTGCTGAACGCACCACAAACTCTGGTCCTCAGCGCTTGGGTAAAGCCTGGCACTGAAGGTAGGAGGCACTCGACTGTAGCCGCATTCAAAAAACATGCAGGCCTTAAAATGATCGTTATTTTCACTATCCTCTAACTCTCTGAAGGCAGATTCTTGTGAAATGGAGACACTTGTGACTTGGGCTATTTATTCTGGCACATTGTAGCGTATTATTTATTGTTAGTGTGGCTGGAAATAGACGTTCAGGGTTTAAAATTTAATTCTTGTATTAATATTGAGATTAAGAGATGTACTTTGTAAAGTCACTGTGGATCGGTGTTTGTGTGTGTGTGTGTGTTTGTGCGTGCGTGTGTGACAGGTCTATCATGTGTGGAGGAAGTGGCCACTGGGATGGAGCATATTTTGGCTGACATGATAGCCAAAGACCCTGAGACACTCACCTACATTAAGACATTGTAAAAATATTTCCTTTTATGCACATTTTTCTATTTCTGCGTACATAAATTATGTTAATATTGTTTTGTTTTTTTTAAGTCTCTGCTACCGTAAAGAATCTCTTGAACATTCCCAAACAGATTTTTGTTGTTTCTTTCTGTCAGATGTGAAAAGAGCTTCGTGACCATCCAGTCCAGTGTGTCTAAAACGGCACTAAAGGAAAAAGAGCAGGAGAAAGTCGCCCAAGAACACAAAAAACCAGGAGCGGAACACCACAAGAAAAAAGACTTTGACAAGTTCCAACTCTACTTTGACTTTACCTGCAACGTTCAGCGCATCCAGCCTCATCAGGTGACAAGATGAAAATAATTACCCATTTTCACATGTACAGGAGCTGGTTCTGTATGTGTTGAATTCGGACTGGTGCCGTCAGTCAGTCAAAAAAATGTTTATCCGATTAATCGCACCCTAGCGCTGTGATTAATCACAATGCTTAACTTTGTAAGCTTCAAATGTAAATATGTAAGTTGTCAAAAATGTTTAAGACGATCTTTTATTGTCTCAAACCAAATTATCTGAAGATTTGACATTGTTTAGGTTTTCATATTCAGGAAGGTTTAAAAGAAGACATTTTGTTTTTGAAATGCCAACTATAAACTGGTCATGCTTCAGTGGAAAAATAATTCCTCGTTGCGATGCGTCCTGCCTTAGTTTTATCCAAACTCCGGGATGGTTTTTAAAAGCGAAATTTGCCTCTCAGCTCCCCAGTCTGACTCTTTTAACTTGCGTTTACGGCTCTGCATTGTTGACCGCAGTACAAGACCGCGTGATGTGCTGCTTTGAACACTAAGTAACCCTCCGTGCAGAAGAGAGGCATTTAGGTCAAAATAGGCAATGCGATTAATCTGAATTGTATAATATTGACGCCTTAAACCTTTTGGATGAATCGCATGCGTTGGCGCATTAACGCTGACAGCCTTAATAAGGAGCAGGAAGGTTTACTTTTAAGTGACAAGCAACTTCACAACTGCTGGGATATAATTAATTACTATGTGGTTTTCGTGCTTACCTGATGCACACACACTTATAGACTAACACACTGCCTCTGTTTGTGTCCGTGTCATCGGTGCGTGCCGGTTCTGAATGCTACCCACGTCAGTCGCGGTTAGTCTTGTCCGTGCCTTCATATCCTCCTCCCCTCCTGTGCCCCGCTCGACCCCCTCTCCTCCCCCTCAGTCTCTCCAGTGACTGGTAGGTTACTCAGAGTTGGTCCCGGGCCTCATGTGTCACCACGGCTCCTGTCACCCGCTGCCTCTGCCACACCACACTCCCTGGCAGCCGCGCTCCTGCCCCGCAGTCGTTTTTAATCACGCGCAGACATTCTTGCGCACACTTGCTCCGCACAGCCGCGGCCGCCCGAGAGTCCCCTCGTTCTCTCTTCTTAACATATGTGACATGTCCCCCCGCCGACATGCCATTGGATTAGGAGGCTTTGATTGACAGGCGGTCCTCCGCAGTGACAGCTTCTGCTGCTGGGCCTACAGGCGGACAAAAGGATGGGGAAGAGGGAGCGGGGGCAGTGAAAGAAAGAAAACACGGGAGGGATGAGCGACGCCGAGGTGCGTTCGTCACTTATCTCTCATGCTCTGCTCCGATCTGCCTCATCCCTCTTTTCTCTGACTAAACCTTATCCCCTCCAATCCACACCTCCCCTCCCGCTTGTCTTCTGTGTATGCAAGGCATTTAATTCGATGACTCGCCTTTGTCACGGAGTGTTAATCCACAGGCTACCGTGACCCTGCTAGCTGTCAGATTCCGGCTAAAATGAACCTTTTCTAGCCATGAAGTTGTCAGGGGGAGGAAGCAGGTGAGAGATGTGTTTTGACAGAAGGCATGTGTGTTTGTGCACACTTGCCCGTGCGCTTTAGCACATTATATTAAGCCTGGGCTCTTTTTCTAGTGGGAGAGAAAAGGACGAGATGAGGGAGTTGTTGTCCCAGGGAACTCTTAATGAGTCCATGAAATTATAAACAACTCATGAACTTAATCAACCTTGAATTTATCTTCAAGTGACAGGAGGCTTTTGGTTTTTGTTAGATTTGTTCAAACATTTAAATAAAAAAAACCAATTCTAGCACTTTTCCTAATCCTCCAATTGGTTTTTATTCTGTTGATTGCTAATTTGGAATCATTAACAGGGACTTGGGTTTTGCTGCTTGGGAGCATAAAGGACGCTTTACATGCTTTTATGAATTTAGGTCTGCTGATTCCAGTTTTAAACTCACTTACTGATTACTAAAGCCTGGATTTATTTTTATTTTTTAATGAAATATGACATGAAATTAAATTTGAGGATAATTTCTATTTGCAGGTGAGTTTACGAAGCCTATAATTCCTCATAGGAGGCCAAAAATGTTACTTTCTGATCTAGAAACGTCAGACTGGAAAGAAACTTGATAATTATTTCCATGAAAGCCTTATATAAAACGACAGCAGGTTTCTAAATTCATCTGAAGTCTGTTCAGGGGAAGCTCTGGCATTCAGCTTGTCTGAAAGTATAATGCGTACGCCAGATGTAATTCCATTAGACTTGATTTGAGTCCTCTTCTGAAGGGTACACATTTACCTTATAGCCATAAGACTCCAGCTTGCTCCGCAGCACGCCAGAGCAGATTTATTGAATGTGGAAGTGGGCTGCTTTTAATGCGATTTGCAGCGTGATCAAACGGGAGTTTAGCGCTTCTGATCGGGGTTCGCCTGCAGAAGAGCTCAAGCAATCGGAAATGCTTCATCAGTTACAGAGAAATGTTTGATAAACAGGTTACGGACAGCAACTTTGACTTTCACATCCACTCAACTTGTTCAGGTTGTGTCATATTGCGACCGTAAACTTCAGTTCATGTGACTTGGGTTTAAAACTGCAACAGAGTCCAAGCATCCAGCATGCAACTGTTTCTCAATGGTTGATGGTTCAGACCCTCTGTGTGAAGCAAAGTGCAGAGCACTTGTTTTTTTACCAAGCTGGAGTGAACAGGGCTCAAAAATACATGCTCAATGTTTCTTTTACATATAAAAACAATTATTCTCTAAAACATTAAGGTTTGTATTGAAATGTGACATATATATATATATATATATATATATATATATATATATATATATATATACACACACACACACACACTCTGTTTGCATGCACGTTACACAAAGAGTCATTTCTGGAGATTAGACATCAGTACATAAATTTTTAAATTAGTTTTTTAAATTTAAAACATCTTTTATGTGAAATAGCAAAGCCCCGACAATTGAATCTTTTTGACTCAAACGTCGAGATTATAAGAAAGCCAAAATCTAAATATTTGAGTCTGGAGAAGTACGGAATGTTGAAACGGAAATAATTCAGGAAACGTTGATGACGGTGCCAAGCGTAACAAAATTCAGCAGACAGCTTGATTCCACTCTAATAAACCACATTTCCTCTGTGCCAGCGAGGTCGAGAAAAGTGCAAATTCTCTGTGAATGTTTGTCAGCGTGGACGCATCTGTTTGTTCTTGATATGGCGGATGGATGGATGTGTTGATGACAGTATACCTCTACAGACCAGATGAGCAAGAGGAGGAGACAGATAGGGGATAGTTGTTGGCTGACTGCCCTTACTTTGGGGCTGAGGAACGGATTAAGGAAAGCAACAGAGGAAAGATTGTCTTTCTGGTCTTGTCAGGATTTGGCCAGCACTTGGCTACCTGTCACTGCTTGGCATGTGTAATACATAAACATATTTACACTCTGCTTCACATCCCTGTTTTGTATCACGCCATCTCTCACAAGCGACCAAACTCTGATAGAAACTGAGAGATTCATGGAGGAACACTGGCTGTGTCCTATCCTAAGTTAAAAAAAAGAGAAAAAAAATAGAATAGAAAAGAAAAGAAAGCACAGGATGGCATTTATTTAGTCACATTTAGAGTCTAACAAAAACATAGTTTGCTTAAGGGATTTATTTTTTCTTAAGTTAGAAGGTTCTAAGAAGTAACATCTTGCTACTTAAGATAAGTGAGGACAGCTTGTGTTTTTCATTTTAATATTCATTTTTTAAGAACTGAACTAGTTATTACAGGAGTTTTTTTTTAAATATAGTATATTCAATATTTATGGTATTTACTTTTAGATAAAAGTTCTATTACAGTTCACATACAACGTGTATCGCACATGTACGCCACCGCAACAAAAATCACTGCAACCCAATAATAACCTTACATAATCTGACGCTATGGTACACTGTTATTGGGGTTAAAAGAGCTTGAAACTATAATTTAAACTTGTGGCTTCACTTACTGTCTGATTTATTTGGCCTGGAATTATCTGAGCCCCTTTGGGGTTGTCATTGAGAATTACATTTTTATTCACAGATAATAGCAACTAAAAGTAACGTGCAAGGTAAGGACACAGCAGAACACTGTCGATTCTTGACATGTAGGAATGAGAAATATACACTCAACTTAAGTTTGTGACAGGAAACTCCTATTTTATTTCCCTGTTTGGACTGAAACCAAGTCCATACATACAGACAGAATCGTGAATTACATACATTCTACCTCTAATGGTTGCTAAAACTCTTTGCTGCGGTCTTCTAACTGTGAGCTTTTCCGTCCTCGTCACTCTGAGGAATAGCAAGGTAGGTTGTCATGATGTTTGTTATATTTTATTATATGCTATAAATGAGTTACAAAAAAATAACTGAACCTTTAGAATAGAGGTTTTGCAATGCAGTTTTAAATTCACTAGTTTTGTTGCAGTTGTGGGTTGTCAGAGACGTGCTTTGCTTGCTTTCCTTGACAATATGTTAAACCTCAGAGGTTTGATGAAGATAGTTTCAGAAATCTCATCACAAGTTGTCGAGGAAGCCTCGGGCTGAAACATGCCACCGGGAGAGAAATCTTAACTTTCATCGTTATTCAAGCAATCTTTGCTGATTTAATCCTGGCTTCCGCCATTAGCTGTGTTTTAAATTTTTGCCTGTGTGTGCGCGCGCGCGTGCCTGTGCGTGCTGCATATGGGTGCGCTGCATGCACCCAACAGTGCTGCTGAGTGGTAATGGTTGTGGCACGATGGGTGGGGGGGAAGGCCTTGCGGTCTCAAAGCTGATGGTGGCATAGTGGTGGCATTTGTCAGCTCGCTTCTTCCGCTTGGGCTCCAGATTGACGTCTTGCTTCTTGGCCCTGTTCTGTGGCAGGCTAAAGGTTCCCGACTGAAAAGGTCAGACACTTACTGCTGTTTGCTTAACAGCATGTAACAGTTCCTCTCAGGGGGGAACCAGCACACAACACAACAGGCCCGACCACAGGACACACTCCCAGGCTTCTAACTTTTTATGGAGATGTGAGGGAGCTAAGGAATTTTCTTAGATGATTTATTTTACAATGATTATACACGTTCTTATTTTTGTATTTGAAAATGAGGAGATGAAGAAAATGAGTATTTTACATGGTATACTTTTTTAACATTTGAACTAAAACCAAGAAAAAAATTTCCTAAAAAAAAAAAAAAAAAATAAATAAATATATATATATATATATATATATATATATATATATATATATATATATATATATATATATTGCTTTTAGAGGTAGATTTGTTTATTTAGTGGTTTGAAGCATTTTTCCTCCTCAAGAGATTTTATTAGTTTTTGGTTTTTCAGACTTTAATATTTTTTAGATCAAAAATCTAAAATATTTTTTAGATCAAACTGAAGTTGGAGCGGTCTCTCTCAGTATTTTCTGACAGATTGCAATTATATCATGTTTTTAGGAGCTTGAAAAAGCAAAGCAGCAACAGGGAATCATAGTACCATCGTCATGTTTGACTGTCCGAATCATTTTGTCATTCTGTAATGCTTTGTTCCCTTTAAGACAGTTGTAAAGGGAAACACACCTTATGAAAACTTCCACTTTTGTCTCCTCAATCCATATATTGTCTTCCCATAAGCTGTTGAGATATTAAAGACATTTGTGAGATGTGCCTTTGTTTTTGTTTTTGTTTTTTTTGGTAAATGTTTGGTCACTATTTTTCTTGTTGTTGAATCTTGATCTTAATTGAGGTCGGTGTTCTGGGCTCTTTTGTGCCCTCCTGGACAAATTGTTGATACACTGTTTTGGTACCTTTTCAGACTAATTGATGTAATTTCTCAAATGTAAGGTCAGACATGCTGTGTTGCTTTTTGAAATATTTTAGCTGATCTCTGCATGCATTCTAATTAATACATTTATTAATTGTACAGCTAAGGTTTTAATCAGAACAAAATTAAACTGGGAGGTGCTCAAACACAAGATGTGTGTTTGAGCAGCTGTCAGTGTATTGTAGGTTAAAACGTGCGGCTTTCTGAAGGCTGTGAGTTTCGTGATCACATGGCGGGACGTATATCTGTGTGGAGACGTGGGTGTTTTCACTCAGAACTGTGTTTGTGTTCAGACACTGGCGATTAACCGAGGCGAGAGTCTGAAGATTCTGACAGTGAAGGTGAACATTCCTGACAGAGTGAAGAGCGACTTTACTCGATGGTGCATCAACAACAGGTCAGAAACACAATAATACCGACAAAACTTTGCACACACAGACAGGCCTGTCTGCAGTGGTTATATAAGGTTGCAATGAAGATGTCAGGAGGAGGTTGCTCTCCTCTCCTTCATGACACCACAGAGAAGGACAAACTCGTATATCAGTAGAAATATGGAGTCTTTGTTTTGGATTACGAATGGGCATTAAAACTAAATATATTTCATCTTTCTTGGTGCTGGATAAGATTTTAAAATGTGTTCTGATCTGAATAGTTTTAATTGGACCAAAACACTTTTGTTACTTTGTTTTATTGCAGGTGGAGGCCAAAGACATTTGCAAGAGAAGAACTTCATGCAATCCTCAGAAATGCAGTAGAAGACTCGTATAAAAGGCTTATTTTGCCTTTCCTCACGCGAAGCTACAGGTATGTTTCTTAATATCAGTTATTGTTTATAAAAGTGTTTATTCTATTGAAATATTCTAAATTAAGACAAAGTAGAAATTGATGTCTTCAATATGTAATTTAGCAAACTTAAGCACAAGTTGAACAAATCTCTGTAGGTGACAGCACAATTATTTAAGTAGGATCCTTGGTATGTGTAGAATATGAATCAACAGGCATTATTTGCAAACATTCATGTGATGTTTGCTGCAAATTTACAATAGCATTCTGAAAGGCTGTGAACTAATTAAGTGGTTTCATTCTTTTTGCACATTTTTAATGCTTATCTCCTTTGTACACCACATTTTTGTAATATCTTTACCATCTTCTAGTCTGACTTTCTGTCCTGCTGATCCCACTCCTTAGGACTAAGCTAACAAGTGCAGCAGAAAAGGAATCGATCGCCATGTTTGTGCGAAACCTCCGTCAGCGCCTGTTGGTCTGTCCAGTCAGGGGAAGTGTCATAATGGGGGTGGACCCCGGCTTCAGACATGGCTGTAAACTGGCTATCCTCTCTCCTACAAGTAAGGGTTCACTCTAGACATTGCAAATCCCATAATATTTATTTTTCTATCAAGAAACATTTGGGAACTGCTGTTCATAGAAATAATCGATCTCTGGTATTTAAACATCACAACCTGGTATTGTTATGTTTTACTTTGACAGTTCCATAAGGTATTGAACAGAGAGTTCACCCAGGAACTTGATGAATAAAGGGAAAATTAGCCACCACTCTGGACAATTTTACAGAAAAAGTGCAAATAAATCAACAAATTTATGTTGATGAAACTTGACACATTTTTAAATGAGGGGATTAGACAAAATCCCAGATCTTTACCTTAATTAAAATGTGCATATCCTAAAAAAAATGGTCTGAAAATAGGAAAACATATAAAATTAAAGATGTTGTACCAACATGCAGCTACATTTGTGTTTTAATTCTGCGATGATGGAATAAACTTTTTATCACACAATCTTAGGAAAGCATCTGTAACAACATTTCTTATCACAGCATGTGAAAAGAAACAGTCATTTTAGATTTTGGTCCTTGTTAAAACTAATCCAATAAGTTTCAGCAGCAAATTAAGATCAGAAAAAATCATCTCTAGTGCTAAAAACTTTCTCTTAGTATTGCTCTAAAACTACACCTTGTTGGCGCTAAATCAGTTATAGCCCAAGATGTTTGTTTTTGGTAACAGACAGGCATTTACTTGACCTTACTGAGTGCATAATATGGTGCATGCTGGTGTGCTTCTCTCAGAGTGTGTGGCTTCACGCTGTGCAGAGTGTGTCGGGTCCATCATGGTAATATTGAGGTGGCTGCTGTTAGATTGTTGCATTATTTAATTTGAGCATGTCATTGTAGCCTCATTTCATAGAGAAAAGATTTAAAACAATAAAATAACTTCTGTTGTTTATTATTCATCAACTATTCTGTTTTTTTTTTATATCTTTCTGTTCTAAGGTCAGATTCTCCACACTGACGTTGTGTTCCTGCACAATTCAGGGCAACAGAAAGAAGCAGTGAAATTGCGCCACCTCATGGCCACATACAGGTATTACTCCTATGGCAAACGTAGAATTATATTTCGGGGATAATATGAACTGAACTGGATAAGATGTTGCTCACAAGGGAACAGTATAATTAACAGTATTATTTTGACAGATTATTTTATTGTCTTCTTATCTTTTTTTCTCCGTTTCATCAAATAGTTGCACCAAAGTCGTCATTGGCAACGGTACTGCTTGTCGTGAAACTGAGTCCTTCTTCGCTGATCTGATCTCCAGACGTTATTTTCACCCGCTGGACGTGTCTTACTGGTAAGATCTTAATGCAGTACATACTAATTACACATAAATCTTGATATAAATATTATGCTGTAAGTATAATATAAAATCTGACACTACTGTGTTTTCCCAGTATTTGCAAAATTGAAATGTAAAATGTTGCTTTTTCCACAAAAAAACACCCTGATAGTTTATCTCTCTTTTGTTGCTATTTTGCAACTTAATTACCACAAAGTGAAGCCAATCAAACTTATTGGCATAGATATGAATAAATTGTAGTTTTACTCTTATGCATTATTATATATTATTATGAAACACACTGCACTGCATGAATTGCAGCGTCTGTGAACCACCCATTTATTTTCTGACATTCATATGTTTGAACTTTGAACACGAGCCGTTCACTGAAGTTGTAAAGATTTAATTCTGGTGCTCAAAAAGTTGGACCGCTGCGAACATCCACATTAGGAACGTATTGGTTATACAAGTAAGGATGACATGTGGGAAATTGATCTAATTTAAAGAGCAAATAAATTTCAGAGGGAAAAAAAATGCATGTTTGAAACAGAGCAAGAAGGGACGCAAAGTGCAGGCAAGCCATCAGAACTGTGTGGGGGGAGCAGAAAAGCTGGATGAGATGGAGGGAGACAAATTGGAATGTGTCCTCAAGTGAATACCTATTAAAGCCATCTGGAGTTCGTTTCACTTCAGTCCAATTAAACGGACGTTTTGTGGTCCAGGTCTCGTCTGTAACTAAATCCAGTCCAAGCTTCGGAATACAACTGCGTAGAAGGCCTGTCCAAGCATAATAACCACTGCCCGCCGTTTGCACCATCTCCTTTACTCACTGCAGAGCTCCATGTGTGTTTGTTGACTTGAGGTTAGCAGGGGGACCGCAGACTAAATTCATTCTGAGCACTTTTTGAATATTTGCAAGAGTTTCTGTCCCGTATTTTTAAGTTCTTACACGTAAAAACACTTTAGAGGTCACGCTGTAGGTGCAGAAGTGAATTTCTTTTTTTTCTAACATGAAATGTTCCTTTCTAAAAGCAGAAGCAAAGTGGAGCATTTGCCAAGTTAACATCCATTTTATTATTATTTTTCCATAGTTCATATCTCCTGTTACATTTTTTTAATGTAATTTATAGCGCTCCTCAATACCTTCAGATGATTTAAATATCTTAATTTTATTCTGATCTTTCTTATGTACTGTTTGGGATTCATGATTTTTACAAGACAAGATTGTCCTTTAAAGACTGAAACACATTTCTAGCAATAAATTAATGTGAAAACAGTTCTTTACACTTTACTATAGCTTGGTTTATGGGTGATATAACTACCAACATTGTAGCCTGCATTTTTCCAGTATTTTAGTATCTTTTAAAAATGCAGTGAAAATTAATTATTAGGAGCGCTTGACAGAAATGTGTTTATTACACAAGCATCTTCATGTAGCCCCGGGAATACAGCAGACTGGTCAGGTGTAAAGTTATGGAAAAACTAAAAGCAGAATTAACTTTGAGACTCTCACAGCGCACATTTTCTTCTGAAAATGCAAAATTTGGCATACCTGAGAATTAACTAAATGGAACTAAAATGTAACTTTTAGTTTAATTTAATGGTGCTAGATATTTCAGAAAATGAACACTGCACATCCCACTTGTCTCATCCACTTTGAAACAAGGTCTTTGCGCCTGTTTCAGTGAAATCTAAACATTACAAATCATTTCTCAGTGTTAACGTCCACTTTCAGTGGCTTTCTTTAGTTGCTTATAAAGGCTGCAGAATATATCACCATTGCCACATCCGTGTGTGCAACATTCAAATCATAAAGGACTGTTAGGATAATTGTTTGCTGACAATGTATTCTGTAGTTAATTAAGCCTCATCCTGCTACTCATTCCTCCTTCTCTGTCAGCCTTGACTGCAGTAGTTCATTAAAGCCCTCAACCTCATTTACGCCATCTGCTTCCTGTCTCCCTGTGAGCCTTCATTGTCTCTCCTCCCCCACCCGTCGCTGTCTCCCAATGCCCGTCTCTCTCTTTCTGTCTTTTCGCCTCAATGCACAGCTGAAAAGACAGGCAGCAACGGTGGCCTGTAGGACATGCTTCCTTGTAATTTGTGTGTGTTTAAGTGTGCTGGAGTTGGGCACCTACGTATAAAAGTGTGTTTTTGTTCATGTTACCTAAGTTTGAGTTAATTCTTTAGTAAGATTTGTGGACTATAGCAGAGGCTCATGCATATCTCGTGAGTTTTTCTTTCTGCTGATGCTACAATCCTGCTGAGTTTGAGGCAATGCAATTGAATGTCCACTGTTGCTACATTGTCATCCATTTCTTTTGTAAAGTGCCTTAAGATGACATTAGTTGTGAATTGACCCTATATGAACTTAATTGCATAGTGCCAGTAAATTTTGTCTGACTTATAAAATCTGGCGCTTTTGTTAATTTCCTTCATCTCCCTGTAAAATCAGTCAATACAGGCCTAACTCCAAGAATCTCCTCCTCCTCCCCCCAAAAAGCTAAATTACATTGACAATAAACAGAAATGTTGACTTTGCCTTCTGTCTAAATGATGTCTAAATGTGGTTAAAAGTGAAAGATGATAAGGTGTTTGCACAAAAACTTCAACTCAAGTCTAACTGTAGTTAAAAAGTTGTCTAAACACAGTTTTTGGTGTGTATTTCAAGGCCAAATAGAGACAATGAACATCAGACATAACTACTACTTTTAAAAGAAAATCCATAGACATCCATTGTTTCAAGGGCTAAACTCAACAACTCTCTTCTCTGACATTGCTTGTTTAATCTTAACCATAGTTGTTAAAAATTGACTTATTGTGATTAGTGTATGTATGTGAGGCGTCAGAGACCAGTCCAAGTGACTGCAGTCAGAATCTTAGCTAAATAACTATTCCACTGCTAACACAGAGACGGTGACAATAAGTCCTTGACTGTCTTGCCCTCTGGCTTACTTCTGTTGGGATGAGATCATTATTACTGGCTAGCTGATGGACCTGGAGGACAGCGGTGAGGAGACTGGATTCATGACTTCATGTGGGTTCGGGTATGTGTATCCCCTGTCATGTCCTGTGTCCAGGCATGCTCCCAGGGGCCAAGTTTAGAGACTGATGAACATACAGTGGCAGGACCAGTGATGATTGAGTGAGACCCAGGCTCTCGGTACCCCTAGAAAGGTTTGAAGGTTGGCTAGATGGAGGGACAGATGGATTTAGAGGCAGGGAAAGGCCTCAGCCTTGCTACGAGGAACAGCTTTATTTCAAAAGGAAAATGAACCCATGGGTGAGTGATAATGAAAAGGTTATGTCTTTGACTTTTGAATAGACACTGGAGTATTTGTGCTGAAGTGTTTTGTCTCTCTCTTTCTCTCTATCTGTCTATCCTTGGTTGGGTCTGTGTTACGTGTATTAGTACATCAGTGAGCACAGAGGTGATCAGCCTGTGGTTCTGCTGTGGTGTAATAGAAGCCCAGGTTGCCTTCAGGTCATTTGCATTATTGGGTCTGATGTCTCTGGTCTTTCTATTGACGGCTCAGATCAGCTGGCTAACCAATCAAGAACAGTACCACCATAATCGTTGAGCCAGCTTTTGGTACCTTTGGCAGTGTGGGCCGGTGCTAAGTCCTGCTGGAAAAGAAAGTCAGCATCTCCAAAAAGCGTGTCAGTAGATGTCTGTGCTGTGATTGTGGATTTCAGTAAACACATCAGATCAGCATCGGCAGATGACACGAAATCCCAAACTTCACACTGGACGTCAAACAACACCAACTGTGTGCCTCTTCACTCTCCCTCCAGACTCTTGGACCCTTGATTACCAAATGAAATGCAAACTCGACCACTAAACGTACTAAAGCTGCAGAGACAACAATGTCCTGTTTGCTTTTGTTCTGTGATGTTCTGTCATGCTCTACAACATCTAAGAGACATTTCAGTACTGTTGAACCCACAAGCGTGTGAAACATATTTATTGTATGACTTGTGAGCACAAGATATGTTACAGCTCAAATATTTTTGATGTTTCTGTTGGTCTAAACTTGTCATGATTTAGGGGGTGGGCTGTCTGGCACCATTCCTGGCATTTGTAAGTGGTGGCCGGTGAATATCTGCCAGTCTTCCTCTTATCACCCACGGCTCTTCCTCTTCCGTTACCCAACTGCACTGGTGGCCAGCCCTTGTCTGTTCTTCTTATTTTTCACCCATTACCTTCCCCCAGGGTTACAGTGTTCACTGCAGTGGTCTTGCATGTGACGAATGCGTGATGAGTCTCCATGAAACACAATGTGTGTATATTTGTCATGTTTTAAGGGGGGGAAGGCGTACATTTGTATGTTTCTGTGCGTGGCCGAAGCACAGGGTTTTCTTGCTAACAGATTGACATGAGTGTCTGTGAGGCTTTGCTCTTTTCAGACATGTCTCACCCTGGCAGCTGGAGTTTATATGTGTGTGTGTGAGCATGCTTGCCTTCTAGCTCCTCCATGGAGACTGACGGCCCCTGACACCTGCCATTTGGACGCTTTTCTCTGTGAAAAATGTCATCGTCTTTAGACCCGACGTGGATGTTTGTGTATGTGTGTGAATAAGGGAGAGAGATATGGCACATCCCTCAATTTTGCTCCCTGGGGTCAAGCTTTGCAGCTGACTGAACAATGGATCCAAGCTGTTTGAGCTGCCAGGACAGACACAGTTGGCAAGTGTGTGTATGTGTGTGAGTTTTATTTTTCTTAATTTTAGTTTTTTTGGGGTTTTTTTTTTTAGATAAATTATTTTTTAATTTGTTTTGTCTCTCTTAAACGAATCAAATTGAACTCAAACAAGTTGGTTGAAATCACCAATTTATTAAATGTTTAGACTGTAGCTTTTTTTGTCTGCAATGTAGTTTAGCTCTTTATAATTCTCTTTTCTTTCAAATTGGCCGTATTTATTATCAAAGTACTTAAAAAGATGAATAAAACCATTTGCTATTTTTCTGCAACAACGTAATATTTCCTAAACATCAACACATGATATTTTACCTTCCATGGGGAGGTTCTTTCAGGTTTTTGCAAAAGCTGTAGACCTTATTTGAAACCATTCTTTAAAATGCAAATTAAAAATTTGTCCCAGTTGCTTGTTTACACATATAGCAAGTGAGCCAATCACATGGCAGCAGTCAAGTATGTTTAAGGCTCTAGATCAGGGGTGGCCAAGTCCAGTCCTCGAGAGCCACCATCCTGCAAGTTTCAGATGCATCCCTGCTTCAACACACCTGAATCAAATGACTGGCTCGTTATCAGGCCTCTGTAGAGCTGATCCCGGTCTGTTGGAGTAAGGATACTTCTAAAACTTGCAGGATGGTGGCTCTCGAGGACTGGACTTGGCCACCCCTGCTCTAGATGACAGAGGCTGACTTACTGAAGTTTAAACCGAGATTCAGACGAGGGGAGAAAAAACAGATTTTAGTGAATTCAAAGTAGTATGGCTGTTTACATCAAGCTGAATTGAGTTTTCCGTAGGTATTTGTTTGCACAGCTCCCCGATTTACAGATAATGGTTGGAAAAAAGGGGAAAATATCCAGTGAGCGGCAGTTGTTAGGACAAAAATGCCTCAATGACGTCAGAGGAGGAGGACAGACGGAGTACTCTGAGATGATTAAAAGGTAACAAAAGCTTTAATAACCACTCATTACCACCAAGGCTTACAGGATGCTAAGTACAAATGTCAAATCTTGAAGCAAATGTGCTGCTGCACTTCATTTCGGCTGTGACATTTAGATGGTAAAGTCAGAATGTGGTGTAAACAACATGAAATCATGGATTCAGGGATCAGTGTTTCAAAATCTGGGTTGTGGTGTCATGCTGTGGGGAACCAGTTGGTCGACCTATAAACCGTGCAGACTGGCCAACTCTTGTTGCTGACCACATCCATGCCTTTATGACTACAGGGTTAAGTGGACTTCCTTTATTTAGCACTTTTCTAGTCATACTGAAATAATCAAAACACTTTACACTAGAGCTGCATTCACCTAGTTGCAGTCTAACGGATGGATTTGAGTTTTGTGACGTCAAGGTGCGTTATTCTGTTCGAGGTAGAAGACGGATAGACTATGGGGGTGACTGTGGCTCAGAGCCAAGGGTAGCTGACAACTGAAAGCTCTGCTTCTCATTCTACTTGTAGGAACTCTAGGAACCACCAGCATACCTGCAACCAGGAAGTAAAGTTTTTTGAATAAATAGTCAAAGAAAAATAGGCAACCTGCCAATGGCAGCACAGAAATGCTTTGGCAAAAATATTTCCATCTTCTCATTCGGTTCTTACTATCCTGGTAAATATTGTCCATCTAAACCAGGACTTTTAAACCAACTTCAGTCCTCAAGAGCAATGAGGTAGCTGAATCCTCTTTTCTCTATACCATCAGATTCAACAAGGACCTGCTAATTGAGCCTTTTTGGACCAGAAATTCATCTATAAGTTGCACGATTGTGTTTGTAGAGGTTAACAGTTGAAGCCCTCTATTGTTATGCAAAGGAAACCTTTCATAGAGATGTTATTCCCTTACTTTAGTTCCCCAATTCAAACTGAATGATACAGGGAACATATCATATGAGGACTGCTCTGTTCATAGGGCTCTAAAGGCTCCCACATACTTCATCCAAAGTGCTGAAATCGGCTCTCACTGACGTAGACGAGTTACAAAAATTGCATCATTCTGTTTGCAGAGAGGCATCCACCTGCTGAACTTGACACCAGGCCCAGGTCAAACTATTTCAACAGGGCTTTATGCAAAGTTTGCCACCATGTTTTATGCAGATATGTGCTCGGACAATATTTTTAATATTTCGCTTTAGCTAGTCCACTTCCTCTGTATGGTTTTGTATCTGCAGACGACCTGAAGAATTAGGAATTATGTACATTTATGCAGTTTTTTCATAAAATAACTACTACAAAAAAAAACAACAAAAAAAACATCTGGAAAAAAATTGCACCACAGTGGAGGCTGAAAAGTGTGGCGCTTCCTCTCTGACTGTTTCCTAAATGGAGAGCAGAGGAAAAGCGTAGGAGTGTGGGGACCCCAGTGGGTTGGGGTGTGACGTATGCAAGAGGGGTGACTCCCCAGGTGGTCTGCGCTGTTGGATGAAATGTGAGTTCGTAGGTTTGTCCACAATCATGTGACCGCGCTTTAACTTTTCCATAGTTGCATGGTTACACTTACAAAACCCAGTTAGCATTAACTATGTGGTCTATGTTAAGACTAATGGCTATGCCTTGAAAGAAGAAATATAACATTCTTCTATGGTTTTGGGCTCATTAATGATATAATTGGCCCTATTTCTGATTCGTTAAAGCTGTTTTGAATTTTCACCCATGCCGAGTGCGCCCGGAGGCTTTAATGAGATATCAAAATGTGTATCCATCTCCTTCACTATCGCCTTTCTTTAGGGGCAGTAAAGGGGGCAGTCGTCATGTGTCTGTGTTTGAGTGTCAAGCTCAAGGGTGTGTCTCAAATTCACCCAGCAAGGGGAAGGAGAAAGGGCAACCCGTTTGTGACTTTGCCCTGGGAAGGAGCGGCGCTGAGGGCGGACATGTGTTTGTGTGTGTTCGTGCAATTAAGAGAGCAAGCATAAGCGCGAATAAATGATAACCCTAAATGGCCAGAAGTCATCGCTTTGCACCAGGAGGCAGGCTGTGACTTTGTACCCGTCCACACGTCGGCCATCCAACCGCTGTCGACCTTCTGCTGCCTGCCAGGGCGATGCCCTCGCCATGGCGACAGTCATGGACGCTGTGGCAGAGAGGGCTCAGAGCTGTATCTATGACACTGCTGTTACTGAGATGCCCCGGCAGCAGCATTAATTAATATGGAGGTGATGTGGCTCATTGGAGAGACTTCTTTTTTTTTTTTTTTTCCATCATTTATTCTTCCAGCTTTTGTTTTCATTTTTATCATCCAACACTGCCTTCGTCAAACACAGTGCGTTTATTAGTACCAACACCTGAAATTTCCTAAGCACTGGGAAAAACAATTTAATAAATATATAAAAAAAGTTTTCCTTTCCTGCATGTGATTTGTTTATTTGTGCAGTATAAACGTGAAGCAAGACGTGTCATGTTAATGACCAGCATCCCTTTGACCTCCTTGAAGGTCATGTGCCAGTGCTCGTTAGCAGCGTCGTCATGGCGATATGTCAGCTGTCAGCACAATGGACTGGAAGCTGACCAACAGAACAGGGGGGGAGGAGGGGAGGAACATGACGAGATTAATAGAGAAGAGGAAGGATAGGAGGCATTGGAGAACAAGTTCATTTGAATATGAGTCTCATCAGAAGGCCTCTGTCACGACTCATTAACAACATGCTCACGGTGGGCAAGGTTGTTGTGGCACAGTCTGAGCCTCTGGTACAGGTTGTGTGTGTGAATGCTGGACAGGGCTGGACTCTCGGACATAAGTGAGGCGTTATTGACCCTGCTGTCGTGTCACTTAGCCCCGAGGAAGATCTCCCCCCCAAGTTTCTCCTCTCATCTGAAAGAGGCGGCATAAAATAATATGACAAGTTCTGCTGAGTGTTGCCAATATCAGCACCGTATCAGTGGCTTTGTTGCACCACCATCCTTCCTGATCGGTGATCAAGGATAAACAGCCTTCTTCGTTGTGTATATGTTTAAATAGAGACTTGTTTTAGTCATGTGTGCACAAGAAATTATGTTTTTAAGCAAATCTTTGCAGCTTCTTTTAAATTAATGTGTTTACAAAAATGTATTCAGCTGTGCATCTTTTACTCTGTTGATAATTATTTTTCTCAATAATTTGGAAAAATCTGCCACCTTAATATAAGTTAAAAAAAAAATTTAAGTTGTTTTAAATCAGCACTTTGACACATTTAATGAAAGGTAAAAATACTACATGTAAAACGCAACCAAGCAGTATTCACCAAGAGCAGTACATAGCAGTGAGCTCTAGATGGCAGTAGTGTTGCATAAATTACTGCAGTGGCACTTCATGTTCAGAAAACATGAACAGGGCTCTATAGGCTTTTTATTAAAACATCAGTCATGTCAGCAGAAAGAGAGTTTTTATTCTCTAACCTTCTAAGAATGTGAATGATTTATAGTTACTTCAAGAGTGACCCGTTCTGTGAGTAGATTATCTCAATCAGCCATCTGAATCACCAAATTACCTGTTCTGACCTTATGAAGTATACCGTACGTAGTTACATAGCCCAGTAATTTATATATTTTAGGCACATGCTGTGTTTTTTTTCTTTCCTTGCTGCCGAGTTTTAAATGATTAAAAGCATTTGAAAGACTGTAATTTTGTTGTTAACTTTGAGACTACTTGTCACGTTGCTATTTAGGGCATAATGTCAGTCCTGAGCACAAAAGGGCTGCTTAAGTCAGATGTGGAACCAGTTTGATAAGTTGTCAAGTGCAAAGTGCAAAGCAGTAGCAATTTTCTTCAACATGTGCCAGCATTGTGCCTGTGAAACAGAAATACCTGCCTGCATTTTTGTGTGTGTGTGCGTGTGTGTGTGTGTGTGTGTGAACTCGTCACCTCTTGGCTTAATCACTCCATCCTCCCCCTCACCTTTAAGGGCTAACCTGTTTTTTTTTTATTTCCTGTTGCCATATTATTCTCATCCACCATTTCACTCTCATTTTTTTTCTTACCTGGTATTTTAATTCTGAATCCTTTGAACAGCATAACCAACGAGGCCGGGGCGTCCATCTACAGTGTGAGTCCTGAGGCGGTCAAAGAGATGCCAGACTTGGATCCAAACCTTCGGAGTGCAGGTAGAACTGCTTTAATTTCAGAACTACTCTCTAATTCTGGTAAGAGTCAGATTTTCCACAATTGTGAGTTTTATAATCAGTGTTGTGTTTATGTGTTGATTATTGTTTTAAATAATTACATTAGTGGCTTAATTTTATGTTATTTTTTATCATAAAGAACATGTAGAAGAAATATATCAATGGGTCGTATTGTATCATTGATATTACCCCTTCATTTTTCATGTGCAAATGGAGGGGCACTGGGTGGCTCAGTTGGTAGAGTAAGCTGGCCTCAACATGGATGTCCTGGGTTCGACATCCAGGCATTGGCCATTTCCTTTCCTGTCGAATTATTGTTCAATAATGGCAAACAGTGCCAAAAAAATCTTTAAAAAACCCCAAAACAAACAAGAAAAACACTAAACAGGGTCCCTATAAAGTGCTGAACATTTTAAAAAGTTAAATAACATTTGGTACAGCAGTGTTTTGTATGTCCCAAACCCCTATTTACATCTGGGCTGCTTCAAATTATTCATAATGTTCAACAAAAAAGACTTCAGATTATTGGCTAAATAAACACACCATGTAAATCTTTTCGCTATCTTTTTAAAATTTGTTATTTAAAACAAATTTAAATGTGAAGTTGTTTTTAAAAGTTTTTAACCACTCCCCAGCCTCACCCAAACTTTTTACATCCCTTACATCCAGGCATCATGTCGATGTCACATTGACTTTTTGACTCTTGGAAGAAGACAAAGAAAAAGGTTCATATTTTTTTAAATACATATATTGTCCGATAATCTGTAGCAATTATGTTGCAAAGTTTGAGCCAGTTTGTAATCAAAGTTGATCAAGTACCACTTTACTAAAGCTTTGAAACTTTGAATGATCACTCTTTTTTTAACTATCTGCAAAGCAGCCATACAATAATAATAATAATAATAATAATTTACCATACAATAATATTCCTATTCACTTTAAATTAAATGAGACCAATTCTTTTATCTGAAACAAAACAAACACTAAAAAAGATGTAAAAACAACACTAAATATGCACTCACTGCCACCTACTAAGTTAGTTAACGAATAAAAAATTGACTCAAAATGCGTCACGCTGATTGGCTGTCAGTGGGCGTGTCAACGACATGCTTAGTCTTTCGAAGATATCAGAGATATCTTCGAAAGATATCCAATTCGAATATCTTTCAAATTGGATATTTATTAATAATTTTCTGTGGTTAGATTTATTCGTAATACCTCACAATTTTGCTTGTGACACAAACCAGCAAAAGAGAAAGAAATAACATATATTCTCCACCACTCTGAATATAAACATGTCTT
Organism: Poecilia latipinna; assembly: GCF_001443285.1. Taxonomy (NCBI): domain Eukaryota; kingdom Metazoa; phylum Chordata; class Actinopteri; order Cyprinodontiformes; family Poeciliidae; genus Poecilia; species Poecilia latipinna. The sequence continues at coordinate 116,287 of NW_015113753.1, forward strand.
TATTCCTTTTTATAGACAACCATGCAATGTTTCTTCTTCAAACACACAAAACATAATAACCTTCAGTGTTTTGATTTTGTCCTTATCCATCTGTACTTTTCTGAAGCTTGACTCCTCTGCAGAGACAGGAAGCCCATCAGCTCCTACTGTATCACTACAACTACCGTAAAGTCTAGAAAAGCACATCACATTAAATTACCTACTATAAACATATTAAAAGATCTCTTTTTCAGTCTGGATGTGGATCTGGATCTATGTACAAAGTAACATAGGGAAAATGGCAACTCCCAAAATATTTAGCAAACCAATTATTATTTCGACCTTGCAGCAAATTAAATTGTAAAGTAGCCTAATAAAGCTCCCCATGCATCATCACCACATCGTCCTCAGTCATTACACCGGATGTTATGACTATGTTCAGTTGTTGGTAGTGTGGTTTTCAGGATATGAAAGATTAATAAAATGAACACTGTAATATCAAAAGAAAAAAAAAAAAAAGACTTTGCGTTTCGGAGAACAAATGTTTCCAGCAGACTTCCTCTTTAACAGGCATAAATCAAGCCACATTATTTCTTACTAAGTTTCTGTGGTCGGCTGCACTTAGACCCACATTTATTTTCTTGACAAAAGTCAGATGATGGTTTGAAAGTGACATGTTGATCCATTTCACTTTTCATTCAATGCTGTTTTAAAGCAGCTGCCCTCAACTTCTTCTTGTGCTCTTCCTGCTCTCTTCCAGTTATTTTTTTGTTGTAGTTCATGACACATAAACCATGCTGTACACCATGAAAAACTCAAATAATTTCAGTTTGACAGACAAAAAAAAAAAGACGCAACGCACCACCCAGCATCACTTTCACCGTGAAAAAGCAAGCACACGTCTCTCTCTCTCTTTCCAGGCCTCAATGTGTCTGATGAGGCTTGTCATCTTGCTGTACTTTGGCTCATAAACTTTTAATAAATGTCGGGGAGTTTCACCGCTCTCCGTTTCCAAATCAACTCCTCACAGAGGGAGAAATGGGCGGAGAGTCGGGGAAACAGGATAGATGGAAAGTGTATTTGGAGGGTTCTGCTGGTGCACTGAGCAAGGTTAGGGTTGAAACTTCATCCCTGTCTAAATATTATCTCAGGCAGCAGCCTCCTGCCGCAGCCAGAAGAGAGAGAAGAGCCATTGATTCCAGATACACTCCCTCCACTGCATCTCATCCTCCTCTTGCTCTTTATCTTTTCCGCCTCCGAGATATGAATCGGACACATCTCATGCCGTATTACACTTGCGCCAACCTCGGAAATTCAAACACGTATTTTAGCGCCTGCATTAAAAAAAAAAAAACGCTCTGAAAAGGGAACTAAAGACAAGTCAAACTGAATCGTGTAATTTAGATAGAATACATTGCATTTTAAATTCGATATCTGCTTTTTTACATTTTTGTTCATTTACAAGTCGAAACTACTGTTTTAAATTATTTAGTTTCAGTGTAACGTTTTAAACCATTTATTTCAAAATAAATCATACAGATTTAATATATTTTCTCACTAACGAATATGAAACAGAACAAATGCCCTCATTTCTTTGCATTGACTGCATAATCATTTAATTTAGCGGTTGCAAGATGATGCTAAAAGCTACTTTGCTTGATGCAGACTGTAGATGTTTGTGTGCTACATTTCATTATGAGCCTGCAAGCTCTGGATAATACAAATTAGTGGTTTAAGGGTTCACGACTTTGCCGTCCATCAGGATGCTAAATGACGAGTGCAGAGGCTCATCCTAAACGGCAGCTTTAATTATTATTATTGGGGGCGGAGGACTCACAATTAGGTTGGGCCTGCCTTCGGGGAAGTTCTCTATTATGCGGATGATTAGCATATTCAGTCATTATAAATAATGTGGTTTTGCATATTTAGCAATTAAGTCGTGTTGCAAGTTTACACGAAACACAAATGTGACATTCTCATGAGAAATATGACTTCCTGACGTGTCTTTGGATCCGCACACATTTTATTTTAGTGTCTATTGGAAGACGCGTCCAAGATCCACTGGCTGAACTCGTGAAGATTGATCCAAAACACATTGGCATTGGAACGTATCAGGTGAGCCTTTTAATTTATTTCATTTTGTATAAAAAACAAAATCAAACAAGGCCTTCATTTTGTTTTTTGCTAATTTCAAACCCATCAGCATGTCTTTGTTTATACAAATCTATGCTCTTTTGCGTACTGTTTTAGTTTGTCATAAAGGATGTGCACGAATTTCATGCTCAAATTAGACATTTATTTGAATTTCTGCTGATTTTAAAAAAGCAATATGAGGAAGACTCTAAATTATTAAGAGTTCAGCCATGACACACATAAGAACTTTAGTTTCTGCTGCCTCTCGTCCTTATTTGTCTCAGGGTTCGTGAACCTAAACCAACACGAAAGCTGATTTTACGAGCTGTGAGTTTACTACGTGTCGTACTACACCTTCTGTTCCCAGGAACTATGAATTCAGTGTCATTGTTGTTAGTAGATCCGGTGAAAACGACAGAAAGAATAAAAAACAAGCCAAGAACCTTGGATGACATGTAGAAGTCATAACTCATTGTTGTGCCTTCCAGCTAAACATGGTGAAATTTGAGTAATTTAATGATGAGACAGTCGACGCCATCTTTAAAATGTTTAATTAAAAAAAAAATCAGTTGGCAAGATATAGGGCTTAAAAGATGTGCTCCTTCAGCAAGTAAAATTGTGTAATGTGTAGAATTCCTGTTTGTGAGGATGTGAAGCTCATTTGAACATTGAGCTGTGATGCGAGACAGGATGATTTTTTATTTTTTTTGTGCTGCAAGGCTGAGTAAGAACAAAGATGAAAACACTGTTTGACTTTTTGGTCGAACAATGATTGAACTAATAACTTACAAAACTGATAAGAATAGTTTTCTATGTAGTTTTGGTATTATTAATGATAACATATTTCCTGATGAATTAGCAAAATTTTTGTTACATGAGCTACTAATAGGTAGGACTTTGTGCATGTTTTGCACCTGCCAGACAATTTCCAATTGATTGGCTGTGATTGGACAACAGTAAATCAAATACAATAAAAACTCAACTTTTCCATGAATGCATCAAAAATAGTGTCTCCTACAAGTTGTTCTGTGTCTTTCTCTTTTTTGCCATATAAATATCTTTAGACTAAAACACCAGAATCTGCAGATTACACCTCAAGGAAAACAAGGACTCGACATCGGCTTGGTGCAAAGCCTGTTTGGTGTAGCTTTATTTTTGTTGTATTTAGGCACTAGGAAGAGCCTCAGTGGAAAACCACTTCATGATACAAGAGGGAAAATAGAAGTGAGAGTTAGCAAAGACAGCAGATGGTGACAAAAGTCAAAGGCACAAGCAATGAGTGGAAGAAGCTAAAACGGACATTTGAGAGTGAAAGGAGCAGGTCAGGTTGTGCAGCTGGTTGCGTGCGTGTGTGTGTGTGTGTGTGTGTGTGTGTCTTGGGGAGCGTGTTAGGTCACAGGCCCTTGTCTCTCATCACATTCTGCCGGGCTCTCTTGGGTGCCCACAGTTCTGCACTTTTTGCTCTCAGATCATGTGACTGGGTCAACAAATGATAATATAACAGAGTAAATAAACTCTTGGTGCTGACAGATATGAGATGGGACATCAGTTTAACCTGCATGTGTGCTCACACAAACACTTTTACACACTTTCCCTCCCTGTTTCTTCTCACAGTTAGCAGGTAAGAACGTATGCACATAAATGCATGTGTAATACATAACTCTAAGTGTTTTTTTTTATTATTATTTAAAAGTGAGCTCATGGCTACATTTTCTTTTGTGCGATTCATGGCATTTTGAGGTTTCTTAAAGTTTATTTCTCCTAGACCCAGAAAACATAAGGGCAGATGTAACTCTAGACAGCTGGCACAGCATGCGCTCTCTTTCTCTCTAACTCTGCTGAGCCAGTGAGTGACAGCTCTGAGAGAAAGGCGGAAATGAGCTGTGGGCTAAAAAAGTGAAGCCCATTAAATTCAGATTGGGTGTAAGTATTGGTGTGGGAACATTATTTTCACTGCAGCAGCCCTGGTTTAAAGGTCTCGCTGGATATTAACAGTCTTAGACGGCAAGTGACACTCCTTTCCTCAATATTCATTTTAACAGAAATATGCATTTAATGAGTGGTGTAACATTCAGGACAGTTAAATTAACACATTTTAAAGTAGCTTTTTGCTCTTTTTATTGATCGAAATAGGCCTTAAAACAACTCTCTGTCACTTGCTTGTTGTGATTGTGGTGCTTGGTTAACAGTTGGACAATCCCTACAGCGGTGGAACTAATTGCTACTGAAAAACACACGCAAAGGCACACACTGCTGTGTAGGAAAACATTACCCACCTGCCGGATATTAAAGAAACTGTCAGTCTTCTCCTTACAGCTTTCAGACATTCCCTCACTCTTACGTTTTGACCTGTATTTTCATGTTTGTGCCCCGATGACTGATCAGTCAAACACCAGGGTTTTAAATTAGATTAACAGAATTGTTTTTGTCTCAACTATTCTCTTATAACAAAGATAAACATGATTAATGACAGAGTGGCCACAAACTTAATTCAGCGATCCAGTGAACACGGTGACCTGAAAAATCGAAGCCAGTTCTTCATCAAAGCAGATGTTCTTCCTCAGAAACAAAAACAAGACTGCTTTAGGGTTTCTTTCACACCAGCACTGTTTGGTCTGTTTCAATCAAACTATAGTTCATCTGCCTGGAAAGTCTGGTTCATTTGAGGAGGTGTGAATGTGCAATCAAACTCTTGATGCCAACCAAAAATGCAAACTCTGGTCTACGTAAAACACTAGGACTTGGTTCGGCTGAAATGGAAATGGACAATTGTGAACAATATGCATGTAATTTATAGACTTATTATATTATTTGCTATTAGTAGCCCCTTACACAAACAGTAAGTGTTTCCCATCCCAAGTGGCAGAGGTTCTACACAGGATGATGGCAAAAGGTGATGATTTCCTGTAGCTGAGCTCAGTAAATCTGCAGGAGAACTAGCTTCACTTTAGTTTAGCGCTGAAAGGAAGCTATGAGGCTAACACCAATTTTAGCTTTGTAGGTGGCTAATAGTTAGCCAGTTAGAGTGTTTACAAGTCATTTATATCCTGTCAGTTTAATTTTTCTACGTAGTACCCACAATAAATATAATAATATGAATATAAAATAATATGTAATGTATTAGAGATGGTCAGGACGTACGGAGAGTTGGTGGACTGCTTTGTGTCACGGTGACCATCATCTCATCTTGAATCTAAACAAAACAAGTGAGATGATCGTAGATTTCAGATGAAACAGGATTAGATCAAACCCTATTTCCATCATGGGAGACGAAGTGGACTTGGTTGAGGAATATAAATACCTCGGTGTTCATCTGGACAGCAGATTGGACTGGAGGCACAACAGTGAAGACATCTACAAGAAGGGACAGATCAGACTGTACTTCCTGAGGAAACTAAGATCCTTCAAGGTTTGCAACTAAATGCTGTAGATCTTCTACAAGTCTGTTTTTAAGAGCGTCGTCTGGTCTTCAAAAGGCTCAACAACCTGATGAAGAAGGCTGGTTCTGTTCTGGGGTAACTGGAGATGATGGTGCAAAAGGGGATTTTATATAAAATCAACAAATTCTGGACAAACCAAAATTTGTTGAATTTCCTCTTCATGAGACTGTAATAGAAAAACAGAGCGTCTTCAGTCAGAGGCTTCTTCACAACCACTGTAATACACACCGCTACATCAACATCTACAACAACTCTGAAGAGCCTTGAATAATATGAGTTACAACAACATTTAATGACCTTCTCGGATGGATAAACTATTTTTGAATACATATTTTTTTGCTCCGCAGACAATTTAAAGTGACAGAGGTTTCTTAAATTCTTATGTAATCAAGTTGTCAGCCAGTTGCACAAGAAGCAGAACAACTCAACAGCTACTTCCTTTCCCACTTAAAAATAGGAGTAAAAAATTTATGAGTGTATCAAGCTTAAAGCACTTCACTTTCTCACTTGCGACTCTTAAAACTTAATAATAGGTCACACCTAACACACCAGGTAAATGCATGCTGACAGCAGCTTGGTAGCTCTTAGCAACACAAACCGCTTTGACAAGATAATTGTGTTTTAATATGGTAAGACCTTGCACACACTCTTGAAGTCAAAGCTAGCACAAAAAATCGTGCTGCATCTCTGGTAGAAGCACAAGATGCGCGAGAAGGAAGTAAAGTTTGGGTCAAGCAGCAAAAAACCAACCTGGATTCTTGATAAGGCAGACTTTCAGAAAAGAACCGAGGCGTTTCTGTCCGACAGTTACGATTTTATTTCCACCTCACCAAATCTGTAGCATAACACCCTACGTAGGTGTTTTGGCCCAAAATTGTCCGAAATATTGTGCTTTTATTTATTTATTTTTTATGCAAGTTGTGCAAGTGATGTCACTTTCACAGTGGAGCCCACCGTTTCTCTCCTGCATGGGCGCATACCATCGTTCAGCTTTGATTGACGGAGCCTTGAGGGGAGATAGGAGCAGACAGAGCAGCTGGTAAAAGGAAGAGTGATAAATCGAGGCTTAAAGTGACTGATGGTTCCTGCTTTGACTTACTGAGGCATGGGAACAAAAATAAGACCTCAAGAGATGATCAGTTACAAAGCTCCTAATTGCATACTCCTATTATTTTAATTATTTCCTTGTGAAAGTCCCGGCATGATCGGTGTGATTTTTATTGAGCTTTTCATTTGCGTTTGCTGTTGCAATGAATTTGCACAGATTTATGCTAATGGTTTAAAATACGTTTGGTAGCCGTTTTCCTGCTTTTCCTCTTTATTATGTTTTCATTTACATTTTTTTCTGATAGATTTCATTTTTCTTTAAACCTGTGGTTGAAAATCATCACCATCAGAAACTCTTAGCTCAGCAGATTTAAAAGCCCAGCTGGATTAAATAATGAATTAAACATTTGTTTAGGATTTGTGGAGTTAGAATTTGAAACTAGTACCATTTGGTATGAGTAAGGCAAGAAATAATCCCAAAGACATATTCTTTGGGATTATTTCTTTGGGATTACAATAACCTACTTACAGGTAACCTACTTTATTTCAGTCTCTTTTTCTGTGGATCCATTTTTTGTGTGTGTGTGTGATGCGGTGTGCTTTGTGTTGATATACGGTGAGATACCTTTCATTAATCATCAAGTGAAAATGATACGACGGCAATGCGATGGCTTTATGATTTTAGCAACATCTGTCAGAAATGCCCAACAGCGATATTTCCCACTTCCTGCAAAACAATCACCTAGACGTGCACATGCATGCATACGCCAACAGACAAAATCCTGCTCTCCAGACGTACATGCCTAAAATAGTATAAGCTGTGCTTCCCGGGACTTTACACAGGCCCTGAAGAAGTGTTAGTCATGGAGAACTTGAACGCCAGATAACCCCTGTGAGAGCTACTTCGCTTGAACGCAGCTCATGTAATCGGGTAATTACGTGACAGAAGTAAGCGACATGTTTGGCTATACCGTGTCACACTAAGCAAATTTAAAATATTCCAAATTTCTCTCCTCTTCATTGTGGCAAATGTTCCACATTTCCAGACACAAGCTCACCTCTGTTCTCAAGCGACCTAACACCTCAGGATGTTTTGGTGCAAATTCCAGTTTGCATCATGCATAGAGCATCGTGCAGGTGGAGGCGTTATTTAAACTCTGTTTCTGAAGCAGCAACAATCAGGCGCCGAGGACTCAAGGAAATAAAATGAACATTTGACTAAGAGACATCGGGAAGTGAGTATCCTTGAGGTAATGTGTTTCAGTGACCATCAGGAAGTTAACAAAATTGCTTTAAGATTCAGCATCTTAAAAGTTAAAGTGAATGTCATCAGAATGTGACTTGTTTTGCAGAGTTGATTTCTCTCCTGAAAGGACAGAGTAGCGTACCTCGAGGATTCAGCTAACCTATACTGTATTTGGTGCTGTGAGACAAATGTTGCCATATTTGAGCAAAGTAAAGACTTTTGCACGTGAAACAAAAACACCAAAAATATCAAAAGCAACACTCCTTCATAAACACAGTGTGCAAACCTTAAAGCACGGTGGCGGAGGGCTCATTGTCTGGGCCTGTGTTGCAGCCACACGAGTTGGAGTAGTCATGATATTCTCCACTTGTTTACCATGTTGTTTTGAATATTAAATGGACAATTTCACGTCATGCATCTTTCAATTTTTGTAAGAAAAGATTTTTGTTAATTTGTAGAAAATTTAAAACATATAAAGTTTTTCGTATACTTATCACATATAATAAAACATATAAATATATTCCTAAACTAATTGAAATTGTTGCTTGATAACTATCCTGGGCTCCTGAATGTGATGAAACGTTCAAACGTTGAGTAACAATTTCTGAACCTACTTTTCTGCATTCCCCTCCACGCAGCCGGAGTCGCAAAACAAGGAAATAAATTCCTTATGTCGAAAGCAATGGAAAGACCTTAAATGAAACTTGATCCCCAGGTTTGAAATCATTTTTACAGTTAACCTTCCATCATTACTTCCTTCAGGCTCTTTGCGCTTGCAGTCGCTCTGGCTCCAGAGTTCTTCTATTTGCTTAGCTCTTGGTGACAAGATTCATGGTTTCTTAGTTAGCTGTCGGCCTTACGACTTCTGCCATCTTTGTCCGTCAACACCTCGACTTTTAGCAGTTACTTTTGCGCCCCCTTTTTCCCCCTCTTGAATTTCTCCCTGTGTGTTTCTTTGTAAGAGGTGGCTTTATATGTACATGCTTCTTGTTAGGCAGCGCACCACAGAAGAAGGACGTTGATGTTTTTCAGCTTCTCGGTGAAATGCCGAGAAAGTGAAAAGTTTATTTTGGTTTTCTGTCCTTCTCTCAGCATTTTTCACCTCTCATGCCTTTTTCTCTCTCTCTCACTCGCTCTCTGACTGACATGTGGTAACTCAGCAGAGTTTTAGCACTTGTGGTGCAGACAGAAGCACTTTGTTGAAGTGTATTGGTAAGCTGACTTGAGCTGGTTTTTGGGCCAATGCAAACATGACCTTCACACATAGGGATCCAATCCATTGGTTCTGGATTAGCATGAGGTTTTGGCTATGGCAGGTGGAACCAACTAAGGATTTGCAAATCTATCTCATCGATTTCAGAGTCACTTTTTCTGGCTTTTAATTCTAATGAAAAAAGCACCAGAGGTTGGTGCAAAAAACCTTGAAGATAAACAGGAAAGTTGCATAATATGTTCCTGCAGTGAAGCTGAAAAAGAGCCAATGTCTCTAATTCTACCTCGTATATATAATTTAATAATGGCAGATATGTTTTTATTATTATTATTACTTATTATGGACTACTAATTCAGCATAATTGTTTTTCAACTTTGAACATTTTCCACATTCTGCTGTGGTGCAACCACAAATTTAATGGGCTTTGCTGGTATTTAGTGTAACAGTCCAACACAAAGTGGTGCCAAGTTGCGAAGTGTAAAAGGTCAGACGTCTTTCACGCTTTTTCTGAATTGAAAATCAGAAACGATATTCCTTCGATTTGCATTTACTGGTTGGTGGGACCTCCTTTTGCAGCAGTTACAACTAGAAGCATTCTTCTGCGATTCCTCTGTCAGCTTTGCACTAATAGAGACTGAAATTCGTGCACGTTTTTCTTTGCAAAACAGCTGAATCTCAGTAAGGTTGGATGGGGAACAGATTGTAAATCGGGCCCATGCTTTATGCTTGGTGCTGTTTTCCTTTTGGAAGCCAAAACTCCACTCCAGCTTTTACGTCTGACACGTCTTCCTTCAGGATTGCCCTCTTCTTACCTCTTTTCATCAATTTGATCAGATTCCTGCTCCCTGATGAAGAAGGCATCCCCACAGCACAGCACTCTCACCACCATGTGAATTGTGAGGTGACAGATTTCATGTAAAATCCCAATAGAATGCACTGAAGTTTCCAATTACAAAATCCCAAAATGTGACAAAGTGGCTGTGAAAGGTTTTGCAAGGCACTGTAATAGAGTGTAACTTAACATTTGAAATGAATACAGAAGGACCGTTTCTGCTGATTGATATTTTAAAACTGGGGGGGATATATATATATATATAGCACCAGAGCAATAGAAGCTCAGATCTACCACACCAGACAAGATCCAAGGTGTAGGTTGTGCAAGGAGGCCTCTGAGACAGTCCAGCACATAACAGCAGGGTGCAAGATGCTGGCAGGGAAAGCGTACAAGGAACGACATAACCGAGTGGCGGGCATAGTGTACAGGAACATCTGTGCAGAATATGGACTGGAAGCCCCGAGGTCAAAATGGGGGACACCCCCAAAGGTGGAGGAGAACGACCGAGCTAAGATCCTGTGGGACTTCCAGATCCAGACAGACAAGATGGTAATGGCGAACCAACTGGACATTGTGGTGGTGGATAAAGAACAGAGGAAAGCCGTTGTGGTGGATGTAGCAATACCAAGTGACCACAACATCAGGAAAAAGGAGCATGAGAAACTGGAGAAATACCAGGGCCTCAGATAGTAACTGTAGAAGGCCTGGAAGGTGAAGACCACAGTGGTGCCTGTGGTCATCAGGGCCCTCGGGGCAGTCACCCCCAAACTAGAGCAGTGGCTCAAACAGATCCCAGGAACAACATCAGACATCTCAGTCCAGAAATGTGCAGTTCTAGGCACAGCCAAGATACTGGAGGAGACCCTCAAGCTCCCAGGCCTCTGGTAGAGGACCCGAGCTCAGAGGATGAAAGAGACCACCCACGGAGGGTGAAAGGGAAATTTTTTTATATATATATATATATATATATATATATATATATATATATATATATATATATTTACTGCGCAGAACCCTCAAGCTCCCAGGCCTCTGGTAGAGGACCCGAGCTCAGAGGATGAAAGAGACCACCCACGGAGGGTGAGAGGGGATTTTTTTTTTATATATATATATATATATATATATATATATATATATATATATATATATATATATATATATATATATATATAAACAAAATATATTTGTTTT